>NC_086321.1:63477391-63777391 GCF_036172605.1 Pelobates fuscus
ACACACTTACTCTTACCTTATCTTCAGATAGTGATGAAGTACTTATGGCAGAGCCTGTGGTGATAATAAGCAGTTGGTTTTATCTGCAAGATATCAACACCAATACAAGTATATAATCCACAAGTATTAAATCAATGCAATGTTAGGAGTGACCATATCACACATTGGTTGCAAATTCCAGATATAAGGACACCTAGAAGAATCCCCATGGATATCAGAAGAGAGGTCCATAATGGAACTACGTGTTCAGGAATTTCCTCTATTGTTCTGGTAGCAGGTGCATTTTACCTGAAATAGTAAACCTGGTAGAATGGTCTGGGGACTGGAAAGACCTTCCAATGTCAATTAAAATACTTGCAATACACAGTATCAAAGTTACCTGGAGCATATGCGCCTAAAAGAATACCTTTTATTGCAGAAAGGAAATTATAATGTTCCCCTTCACAACAGGGGAATCTGTGAGAAAATTCTGAACATTAACTCTTTAAGAACCAAAAGCATGCCACCCCTGACATATACTTAAGGGATTACCAAACTCTCAGGCCCCCAAGGAATAAAAGAGAATACTGAATAAAATGTTTAAACCAGACCAGGAGAATTTTTCAGAGTAGAAGCTTGCAGAAAAATAAAATGACACTAAAGTTATGACCAGGTGAAAGAAAAAGCCAATATTAACAGCTTTTAAATCAGTTAAATTAGATTTTAGAAAGAAAAGAAATATACCAGAGAAAACAGTCAGGTAATTGTTTCAGAGTTACCTACTTATGAGAACGATTAATAGCCCAATTTGTGCTCCTGCAATCAGCATGATCTACTAAGCTGTGCATCAGTAACGGCATATACCGTATATACTTGAGTATAAGCCGAGTTTTTAGCACATTTTTTGTGCTAAAAAACCCCAACTCGGCTTATACTCGAGTCAGAGTCTGTATTATGGCAATTTGCATTGCCATAATACAGACAATGGGGCTGTGGGGGCTGCAGAGATCTTACTTACCTCTCCTGCAGCTCCTGTCAGCTGTCTCCTCCTCCGCGCCGTCCGTTCAGCACTTCGGTCAGCTCCCAGTGTAAATCTCGCGAGAGCCGCGGCTCTCGCGAGACTTACACTGTTAGCTGACAGAGGGAGCTGAACGGACGGCGCAGAGGAGGAGAGAGCTGACAGGAGCTGCAGGACAGGTAAGTTACAGCTCTGACAGCCCCCCTCTCCCCCCCACTGAACTACCAATGCCACTGGACCACCAGGGAAGGAGAGCCCCCCTCCCTGCTATGTATCAAGCAGGGAGGGGGGATGAAAAAAAAAGATAGTAGTAATAATAAAAAAATTTTTTTTAATAAATAATAAAAAATAACTAAATTAAATAAATAAAAATAATAATAATAAAAAAAATTAAAATAATAAAAAAAAAAATTGCCCACCCCCCACCAAGGCTCTGCAACACACACACACACACACCACTCATACACACACTGCATTCATACACACACACTGCACTCATACACACACACTGCACTCATACACACACATACTGCACTCATACACACACAGTGCACTCATACACACACACTGCACTCATACACACGCTGCACTCATACACACACGCTGCACTCATACACACGCTGCATTCATACACACGCTGCACTCATACACTCACACTGCATTCATACACACACACTGCATTCATACACACACACTGCATTCATTATACACACACTGTAAATCAATATTCAATTAATATATTTTTTTTAGGATCTAATTTTATTTAGAAATTTACCAGTAGCTGCTGCATTTCTCACCCTAGTCTTATACTCGAGTCAATACGTTTTCCCATTTTTGGGGGGTAAAATTAGGGGCCTCGGCTTATATTCGGGTCGGCTTATACTCGAGTATATACGGTATCTGAAGGCTAACACTGCCACCAAACTTAACAAAAAAACATTCCTATCTTGATCAGAGAGGAGATGATACCTGGCAATAGAAACACTTTTGTAGAATGGTCTCATGTATACATAGGTGTGCACACAAAAAAACATTGATATTGTTAAACATTACCATGCTCCATTTTGGAAATCAGATCTCCTTCTCTCCTAGGAGAGACAGGTTCAGTAACACCTGCAATCCATCTGAAGTGGTAAACTGTGTTAATTGCTTATCCTGAAACTGTGGGTGAAGGAATCTAATTCAAAGCCAAAATCAGTATGTTTCCTTATCTACTTCATTTAACCCCTTAAGGACCAAACTTCTGGAATAAAAGGGAATCATGACATGTCACACATGTCATGTGTCCTTAAGGGGTTAAAAACTGAAATAGAAAATCCACAGTAGGCAATAGTTACTTACCCAGTACAACGGTACATTTGTTTTTGCTAGAATTCAGCGCAAAACAGACCTTAGATCATTTGTATTATAAAAGGGAATCATGACATGTCACACATGTCATGTGTCCTTAAGGGGTTAAAAACTGAAATAGAAAATCCACAGTAGGCAATAGTTACTTACCCAGTACAACGGTACATTTGTTTTTGCTAGAATTCAGCGCAAAACAGACCTTAGATCATTTGTATTATTAAATCTACCAAGGCTGTGTATAAATTGGGGTTATATATTAATACCAACCTGCATACAGAATATAGGAATCACATACATTGTGGATGTTTTTAACAGCACCTTATGCACAGAGATTTCGTCACAGATACTAAGTCTGTTCAAACAGTAATGCTACATAGCCTACATCTGCTATATACAGTGACACTATGCCCGCACACATATTAAGATTATATGAGTGAGCTAAATTGAGGCTGTGTTTTAACAGAACTTCATGCACATAATATACCACTCACATATACTGAGGTGGTGACTAACAACCATACATAGAACTTGTATTAGATTGGATTCATATAGAGGATGTGTCTTATATCATTCACCTATATTGTGTTTCCACTAATACATCAAGCATATAGTGAACAGATACACTGAAGCAATGTCTCCAACTTACACATAAAGCATGTAGAGTACATATACTGAGGCTGTGTATTTACAGCAACACAGAGCATATAGAGAACACAAACTGAGGCAGAGTCTTCAGATCAACTAATACATACACAATATAGTGGATACATATACTGAGGCTGTGTCCTCATAGAATTCATACATAGAGCATATAGTGCATACATATACTGAGGCAGCGGCCTCATTGCAACTCATACATAGAGTCTATAGTGGATACCTATACTGAGGTGATGTCCTCATAACTCATATATACAGCAAATAGTGGATACTTATACTGAGGCAGTGTTCACACAGTAACTCTTACATAGAGCATATAGCGGATACATATACTGAGGCTGTGTCCTCATAGTAACTCATACATAGAGCATATACTGGACACACACTGAGGCAGAGTCTTCAGACCAATTCATACATACAGCATATAGTGGATATATATACTTAGGCTGTGTCCTCATAGTAACTCATACATAGAGCATATACTGGACACACACTGAGGCAGAGTCTTCAGACCAATTCATACATAGAGCATATAGTGGATATATATACTGAGGCCGTGTCCTTATAGTAACTCATACATAGAGCATATACTGGACACACACTGAGGCAGAGTCTTCAGACCAATTCATACATAGAGCATATATTGGAAACATACTGATGCTGTAGCAGAAACCAGTTCGTGTACAGATACTGCGACCCAGTGGTCTCCTGTGCAGTATATTCTTCCACTGTCTGCAAAAGCCTGCTAATTTGTGATAATGCACAGATAACAGCAATCAATGCCACATATCTTGATAGAAACAAGTGTGTGTGTGGACTTAGAGTTAGTGTCACGATTCGGGGAACCCAACACGCTAACACACACACACACACAGAAAATGTGCAGTACCGGACCTTAGAGTTGCCGGGCTAAGCACACACAGAATAGTCAGGAGACAAGCCGAGTAAGGGGAACCAGAAGACAGAATAACGAGAAACAAGCCGAGGTCAAAGGGTAGGAGAAAGTCACAAAGTCAGATTAACAAGCCAGAGAGTACGTAACCAGAAACACAAGATCAGTATCAATACTAGTAAGCGAAGACCACAACAGGGCACTGAGAGACAGGAAAGGTAAGTATTTAAATCCTTGCCTTAATCCTGATTGGATAACTTCCAATCAGTATTAACAAACACACGTGGGGGATATCTATACCCCCCACTGTGATTGTTGCGTTGTAGCTTTAACGCCGGGTCACGTGAGTAACCCTGGCGCTCTGATATTAGTGCCGGCTCCCAGCGTGCAGCGTTAGACATGCTGCCGCTGGGAGGAGGAGAGGAGGACGCGAGCGGCGTGTCAAGGGGAGAGGCGGCGACGGACCGAGAGTGAGTGCTGCGAGAGGATTGCAGCCTCCCCTCACAGCCGCCCGCGGAGCCCTGACATAACCCCCCCTTGAGGACCGCCCGGAGGGCGGGAAGCCAAAGGCTTCAAAGGAAACCGTGCATGAAAGGAGCGGATCAAAGAGGGAGCGTTCAAGTCAGAGACAGAAACCCACGACCGCTCCTCAGGGTCGTAACCCTTCCAATCAACTAGATACTGCAACCGACCTCGAGAGAAACGAGAATCAAGGAGAGCAGCCACCTCGTACACGTCGCTAGAGACCGCGCGGAGGGCATCGCAACGCCTGAGAGACCCAGAGAACCGATTACAGAGCAAGGGCTTCAAAAGGGAGGTGTGAAAGGTGTTAGGTATACGCATGGAAGGAGGCAAGGCCAGGGAGTAGGCATTTTTTCCATCTTGGGTCCATCAGCTATCCCGTTTACAGTTTGGGGTAGTGGACCAGTATAGTTACCATTTACTATTACTAGTGATACTCAGTTGTTCTCGTAGTTCCAGTTTACTTCCTCTTTGGCACGATATTTTCCTTAATTAACTACAAGGTCTCCTTTAATAACCAATTGATATCGCTATCTATTTTGTAACATTTCTCTGTCACTATGGATCATCCCTACATTGATTCTCTCTAGATATCTCCATACTGAGTCCATATAAGTTTCTATAATGTGTTTTTTTTACATCCACTTTTTACCTTCCAATGTCATGTGACAATCAATATACTGAACGGGTTTCCGATCTCTTCTTTGACAAATGCCATTTGCATGTCATCATTGCGAGATCTATACACATGTATGACTTGCCTTGGCTATCTTCACATCCATTTACTTATTTTCAGTTTGATAGCACTCTTGATTTCAATTTATACCTCTTGGTGATAATTATACCTACAAGGGGTTAATCCATTTGATGTCAAATCCTATCTAGTTACATCACTCTTTAGCCTTACTATGATAGGCTGATGACTTCTGACGTTTTTCAATCTCCACCACGTCATACATCAGTTCCCCTCTGATGAGCTGCGGGCGAAACGCGCGCGTCAGGCGCTTCCCGGCGATCCTCAGTAACTAAAATTTGTTGGTGTTCAGATCTATTTTCACTATATCTTAAGCTATACTGCGGATCTCGACCTGACTTTCAGCTTCCACCTGGGAGGGCGATGACCAACGGCTCAGTCCCTATTGCTGTGAACTAGCCGTATGTCAGGGTACCTGAAGTCTCTACCTCCGAGAGAGGTAGAGACTTAGACGTTCATCCGTCCGGACGCCATGTTTCCTCTGTTCCTCGCGGTCGACCCGGTCACACAAACGTCGGCCGCGAGGGAGTCTCTTCCTTTTGTAGCATGGTGCCCGGAGGCCGACGTCATCACGCCAATCCGGAACGACCTGTCACTCAGTCCGAGACAGACTAATCAGGTTTCGTCGGAGGCGTGTCTATCCTCTCTAGCCAGGGTATTTAAACATACTTCGCCCTGTTGCTCATTGCCCTGTCGTGGTTCTAGCCTGTCTAGTCACACAGTGCTCTGGTGTTTCTCAGTTATCCTTTTGGTTTCGACCCGGCTTGTTTCCTTACTCTGTTTACCTCCGTTATCCTTGACCCGGCTTGTTCCTCGCTTACCTGTCTTCTCGTTCCCTCGACCTCGGCTTGTCTTTGACCATTCTCTATACTCTCTGTACGTTAGCCCGGCCATTCTAAGGACCGGTATACGTACCCTGTACCTGTTTGTACTCTGCGTGTTGGATCCCTGTCCCGATCCTGACATTACGACAGGGCCAATGGATCCTGCAGGTACAAACAGTCAGGTTGGTTCCTCTGATTCCAGGTTTGACGCCATGGAACACAGAATGGACCAAATGGCCTTAGCACTACAGGCATTGTTGTCTCGTGCTAATAATCCTCCAGAGGAGACGCGTCCTACTCCTATTTCCTCTGTAGGTTCAGGCCTAGAGGTAGCTACTGTAGGTGCCTCTTCCCGTGTTACTCCACCTGTACGTTATGGTGGGTCACCTGAGAAGTGTCGTGGTTTTTTAAACCAGATCAGCATTCACTTTGAATTGCAACCTCGCTCCTATCCTACCGATAGGGCAAAGGTTGGGTTTATTATCACCTTACTCATTGAGAAAGCTCTGAGATGGGCTAACCCATTATGGGAGAACGATAACCCGTTGGTATACAATTATACTGCCTTTGTAGCTGCTTTTAGAAGAACTTTTGACCCCCCTGGTAGAAAGGTCAATGCAGCCAGATTACTGTTGCGCCTGAGACAGGAGAACCGAACATTAGTGGATTATGCACTAGAGTTCAGGTCTCTGGCGTCAGAAGTTAAGTGGAATGAACAGGCTTATATGGATGTATTCTTGAACGGGTTATCAGATGTTATCCTTGACGAAATTGCTACTAGGGAGCTACCAGAGAATTTAGAGGACTTAATTTCGTTCATTTCTCGTATTGATGAACGTATAAGAGAAAGACAGAACACTCGAGAGAGGAACCTAAGACCTGCCTTTAAATTAGCACCCGCATTTCTAAGTCCTGAGTCCAATACTTCACTGATTCCTGAACCTATGCAGATAGGCAATACTCATCTCTCAGAAGAGGAGAGACTGTACAGGAGAAGGGAGGGATTGTGTATGTATTGTGGAGTCAGAGGTCATTTACGCCTGAATTGTCCTGTTCGCTCGGGAAACGCCCGCACCTAAGTTTCTCTAGAGGACAGGCCTTGGGTGTTTCTATTTTGTCCTCTACGCATAATTACAAAAATCACAGGCTTTTACTACCAGTTTCTTTAACATGGAAGAAGGAAGTACTTAAGACCGTGGCATTGATAGATTCCGGCGCTGCTGAGAATTTTATCGATCAAGCCTTTGCCACTAAGCACACTATTCCTTCCCAGTTAAGAGAGACCCCCTTGGCCGTTGAGGCCATTGATGGTAGACCACTACTCGAGCCTGTTATTACTCGTGAGACTATATCCATGAGCCTGTCTGTTGGTATCTTACACGAGGAGAGTATATCTCTTATGCTTATTTCGTCCCCTTCCGTTCCCATAGTCCTGGGGTATCCATGGTTAAAGAGACATAACCCTACTATCGATTGGGAGTTAGGGGAGATACTCTCGTGGGGTCAGGGTTGTCAGGAGAGGTGTTTACAGAAGGTATCCCCTTTGGCTGTAATTTACACACCTGACACTACTACCCAGCCTAAAGAGAGACAGATACCTCCTTTGTACATGGACTTAAAGGCAGTATTCGATAAAAAGAACGCTGATACTCTACCTCCACACAGGTCCTTTGATTGTAAAATTAACCTATTACCTGGTACCATGCCTCCTAGGGGCAATGTATACCCTCTATCCACTAAAGAGAATGCTGTTTTAGAGGAGTATATTCAGGAGAATTTAGACAAGGGATTTATCAGGAGATCCTCATCTCCTGCCGGGGCTGGGTTCTTTTTTGTTAAGAAGAAGGATGGGTCACTCAGACCTTGTATCGATTATCGAGGGTTGAATAAAATAACCATCAGGAATGCCTATCCTATCCCCTTGATTACAGAACTCTTTGATCGGTTAAAGGGCTCTAAGATTTTCACCAAGTTGGACCTCAGAGGGGCGTACAACTTGGTGAGAATTCAGCAAGGTCATGAGTGGAAGACAGCGTTTAATACCCGCTATGGTCATTATGAGTATACGGTCATGCCTTTTGGTCTCTGTAACGCACCTGCAGTTTTCCAAGATTTGATCAACGAAGTTCTTAGGGAATTTCAACATGATTGTGTTATTGTCTACCTGGATGACATACTCATACACTCTAAAGAGATTGAGACCCACCATCGACAAGTCAGACAGGTATTACACAAACTTTTACAACATGGTTTGTACTGTAAACTTGAGAAATGCAGTTTTGACCAGACCCAGATAGACTTTCTTGGATACGTGATTTCTGGGGAGGGCTTTAAGATGGATCCTGACAAACTCCAGTCTATTTTAGATTGGCCATTGCCTCAGGGACTCAAAGCTATTCAGAGATTTATTGGCTTCTCTAATTATTATAGACGCTTCATTAAGGGCTACTCGTCTATTATTGCGCCCATCACCAATATGACCAAACAAGGGGCGGATACTAAGACATGGTCCACTGATGCTCTAGCTGCTTTCAAGAGTCTCAAAGAACTTTTTGCTTCTGCTCCAATACTAGTCCATCCGGATACGACCTTACCGTTCCTGCTCGAGGTCGATGCCTCTGAGACAGGAGTTGGGGCGGTTCTGTCACAAAGATTGGGGGTAGATAAACCATTGCACCCATGTGGTTTTTTTTCTAGGAAACTTTCGGGCCCTGAGAGCAGATATGACATCGGCGACAGAGAACTCTTAGCAGTCATTAAAGCCTTAAAGGAATGGAGACATTTATTAGAGGGAACCTTACACCCTATTACTATCCTGACGGACCACAAGAACTTGTCCTACATTGGGGAGGCTAAGCGCCTGTCCTCTAGGCAGGCTCGTTGGTCCTTATTCCTGACTCACTTCAACTATGTGCTGACTTATAGACCTGGTTCAAAAAATTCTAAAGCCGATGCCTTATCTCGCCAGTATGAACCTTCTACTGTACCTGAGCCGGTTCTTTCCTCTATAGTTCCGAAATGCAATATTGTTGCTAATACGAATCTCAGGATTCATTCTCCGTTACTGGCCGAGATCGTTAAGCTACAACATTTAGCACCTAGACAGACTCCTGTGGGTCGACATTTCGTTCCTCCTGCTCTTCAACTGGAACTATTGCAGTGTTTCCATAACAGCAAAATGGCGGGACATCCTGGTATTCGCAAGACTTTTGCGTTGATCTCTAAGGATTTCTGGTGGCCTGCTTTACGTAGGGATACTAAAGATTTCATCGCTGCATGTGAGGTTTGTACTAAGACCAAACAACCTCATACGCTTCCTTGTGGATTCCTGCATCCCTTAGAAGTTCCAGAGAAGCCGTGGTCCTGCTTGGCCATGGACTTTATTGTCGATCTACCTATCTCTAAAAAACAGACTGTTATCCTCACCGTGGTTGACAGATTCACTAAGATGGCACACTTCATTCCTCTGCCTAAACTTCCATCTTCTCCCGAATTGGCCGAGATATTCGCTAGGGAGATTTTTCGCCTACATGGGATACCCTCTCAAATTGTGTCTGACAGAGGTTCCCAATTTATTTCCCGTTTTTGGAGGTCCTTCTGTTCGCAACTTGGTATCAAATTGAACTTTTCTTCTGCCTATCACCCTCAGTCTAATGGAGCTGCTGAACGTACCAACCAGAAAATTGAACAATATTTGCGATGTTTTGTTTCCGAACACCAGGATGATTGGGTCGGTTTGATTCCTTGGGCAGAGTTTGCGCACAACAATCTCGTTTGCGATTCTACTCATTCAAGCCCCTTCTTCATGAATTATGGCTTTCACCCGTCTATTCTTCCTTCGGCTTCTCCTTCCCAGGGGGTGCCGTCGGTTGATGTTCATGTTGCTAATTTGAGGAAGTTGTGGGATCAAACTCGGCAAATCCTTACGCACAATTCTATGCTGGTTAAGAAACATGCTGATAAACGTAGAAGGGCGGCTCCGCTCTTTGTTCCGGGTGATAGGGTATGGTTGAGCACGAGGAACATCCGTTTAAAGGTGCCCTCCATGAAGTTCGCTCCCCGTTATATTGGACCTTACAGGGTGTTGTCTCGTATCAATCCAGTTGCGTATCGTCTAGCTCTTCCTGATACCTTACGCATCCCTAACTCGTTTCATGTGTCATTGCTGAAACCTCTTATTTGTAACAGGTTCTCCTCCACAATAGCCCCTCCTTGTCCTGTTCAGGTGGAGGGTCAGGAGGAGTATGAGGTTAACTCTATTATTGATTCTCGTATCTCCCGGGGGAAAGTACAATATCTGGTCGATTGGAAGGGATACGGTCCTGAGGAGAGGAGTTGGGTACCTCAGGAGGATGTTCATGCTCCTCGTCTCCGCAGGACGTATCACTCTCGCTTTCCATCTCGTCCCGGTTCTTTCCGCCCGGTGGGCGTATCTGAGGGGGGGGGTACTGTCAGGGTACCTGAAGTCTCTACCTCCGAGAGAGGTAGAGACTTAGACGTTCATCCGTCCGGACGCCATGTTTCCTCTGTTCCTCGCGGTCGACCCGGTCACACAAACGTCGGCCGCGAGGGAGTCTCTTCCTTTTGTAGCATGGTGCCCGGAGGCCGACGTCATCACGCCAATCCGGAACGACCTGTCACTCAGTCCGAGACAGACTAATCAGGTTTCGTCGGAGGCGTGTCTATCCTCTCTAGCCAGGGTATTTAAACATACTTCGCCCTGTTGCTCATTGCCCTGTCGTGGTTCTAGCCTGTCTAGTCACACAGTGCTCTGGTGTTTCTCAGTTATCCTTTTGGTTTCGACCCGGCTTGTTTCCTTACTCTGTTTACCTCCGTTATCCTTGACCCGGCTTGTTCCTCGCTTACCTGTCTTCTCGTTCCCTCGACCTCGGCTTGTCTTTGACCATTCTCTATACTCTCTGTACGTTAGCCCGGCCATTCTAAGGACCGGTATACGTACCCTGTACCTGTTTGTACTCTGCGTGTTGGATCCCTGTCCCGATCCTGACACCGTATCACTTTACCACTATTTAGCTACCATGCCGGTTTTGTGTATACCGAACCTTCGGGTGTAGCAGTCAGCCTTTTATTTTTTTATTTTTTGGGGGGGCTCATTATTGACCGTGATTGAACCCATGTACCCACATATAAGGCTTTATTGGGTACTGAATAAGGCTTTTTATTGTGTACTATGTTAGCCTGTAAGTTACATTGTTAATTGGGTGTATCGCTGCCTCTATCCAGGAGGTATCAGCCGACACCATTACCCATGTATCTATATTTAAGGCTTTACTGTGTACTATACTAGCCTGTATGTTAAATTGACAATTGCGTGTATTGCTGCCTCTATTAAGGAGGCTCCAGCATACACCAATACATATGTTCTCTCTCGCTTGAATAGCGTAATGTGCAAAATTATTATTTTTTGCACGGAATTTCTGCATTGAGGACACTGAAAACTTTTGAACAGGTCCTCTTTATTCATCCTATCAGGGAAGCTTTCTATTCTTTGACGCTTGTGCGAGCCGCCGCGTCATACTCTCCACGCCCCTAGTCTGACGACGGCCGCAGCCCAGTGCGAGCCGCCGTCTCTCCTTGTGTGCACGCCCCCTTCAGGCGTTAGCCGCACCTCCTGTGCGTGCTGACGCCCTTCAAAGCTACCACATAGACGACGCCGGCTGCGCAGTGCTCTCCGGCGTCCAACTACACTTCCCATCAACCCCCACTGTGTTCATGCCGGTCATGTGACCGTGCTATATTTTTACTAATTACATTTATATTTTGCTCGTTTTAAATGTATATTCATAAATTCCAATTGTTATTTAGCACCTCTATTTTATCATTCAGTACTATCTCCGTTTCTATACAGTTTTTATTATATTAATACCAACCCGTTTTGTGATTGGTTACTTAATTTTTGGCGCCAATTTCAAACAATTGGGTTTGCTATTTATTCATTTTCTTGCCAGGTATCAGGTTCTTTCCCCATATTGATAACGCCTTGTGGCGAAACACGTTTATGGTTTTATAATTGTGTATTTTTAATATTAAAGTATATTTGGTTACTTTTAATTGTACTATTTATCTTTTAATACTCATTTACCTACTTCTTACCTGGCATCGTTTTATTACGCGGACTCCAAGCAATCCTAGGTGGGGATTATACCACCAGCGCTATCAACAAGGAGCAGTTGTTCTGCTCCTTTCTTGTGAGTACCCATTCTATTTTATTATTTTATTTAATAGTTTTTACACAGTGTACACTATTGGTTGTTTCTTTCTATCTGAGTGTTTGTAATACCACGGACGGAAGAAATGCAGACGAAGGAAACTCACCTTATATCCAATAAGCGGGGATCAAACCGCTGTACGCCCTTCACACCAGAGCGGTTCTTAGCTCTATAAAATGTGAGTTTGCATTCAAGATTCTTTATACATTTATCTCAACTATTACCAACATACTACACTATTTGGCTTCCGATATTTTTTGTCTCTTACATATGAGCTGACCGACAAGGAAGAACATAATAAGGATAATTGCTCCGGACTGAACACTGCCATACAACCACTACAGACGTCTCTAGATAAGACTTTCCCTTTTTTACCCATTTATTTTATTTGGACTATTTTATCTAGTTTTTACTAGGCACAGCCCTTATTCCTACTTTTTCTCTTTGTGTTGTACCTAAGGGTTTTTGAGGGACTCCCTTATAGGGTTGCTGCCATCCTTTGTTATTTAGCGCTTACTCTTTGTTTTGTTTTTACTCTATTAGCATAATTGCACACATTTTTGCTAAGTGATCAAGAGTTTCTAGATAGTAACAAAATTAAAAGTTAACTGAGAACAGGTTGAACATATATGCCTTAGGACTTATATATGCCTTAGGTAATATTCTCTTTTTTTTTTTTTTTTTTTTATTTCAGACATTACCAGCCAAGAGATTTTCTAATACATCATTGTATAGGGCTTTGGTAAAAAGTCATCATCAATATAGTATTTTCTCTTCCTGTCTCCTGACTTCTTTCCGTAACCCCTATCTCTCCTCCTATCCCTCTCTCCCCCATCCTCCCCTCCACCCCTCTCTCCCCTCCCCCTCCCCCCAATCTCTCCCCTCTCTTACCCTCCTCTACTTCTCCCCGAGTTCCCAACCACTTTGTATTAGGGTTCTACCCTTCAATCCTATGAGAGTCCTTCCAATATTCAATCTCTCCATTATTGAAAGGTAGTGGTCAAGGGTGGTGGGGGGTAAAAATAGGGGAGAAAAATCTCTTGCTGCATTCATTCATCTATCACTCACACATTAACTTGGTACAGTGGTGACTTTCATCTTCATCCCCTCTAACTTATGGAAGTATATATTGTATAAATAGCTATTTCTATGGCAAGTTTTTTTTTTCCCTCCTGTTCCAACAATTCTAACCAGGTAAACCAGAAGTTATTCTCTTTACTATTACTTCGACTTTTGTTTACTCCTATTTCCATTCTTATCTGAAATTTTACTTGTTGTATAAGCTTTGCTTTGGAGAATTCATCTGTCTTTTTCCAGTTTCTCGCTATAATTATTTTTGACGCTATCAAACAATGAATTGTCAATATCTGCTTTCTTTTAATTAAAGCAGGCCATCTAAAGACATTATATCTAGCTGCTTGCCGGCATTCCAGGTTATGTTAAGCTCGGTTAATTTTAATATATATATATATTAACGTCGCTTTTCAAGTATTTTCTCCTGTTTAGCTTTTGTGAGCAGGTGAGGTATACGTTTAGCTATGACAAAAATGCATGAAACAACACAAGATCTGCACTAGGGCCCAGGGTCAGTTAGTGTTAGGTAAACAGGCTAGGTAGGGAGGCAGTTAGAGTGCCATTAATTACTAGGCTAGGAACATGTAGAGACATATATAGTGACATGACATATATAACCACGGGTTATTTCTGCAGGAGATGCCCCTGTGGGGAACTTGAGAATAAGCAGGTTCCATGTGTAATGGTCCCGGGATGGTAGTTATGGGGGTTATAGTCCAAGTCCAGCCCAGAGAATAATGCTTAAAACCTTTTAAAAATAATGCGGTTCAACTCGGGCAGGGTGCCATGGTCACTAGGTACTTGCAGGGTTGTAAGGGTAGTCATCCGAGTAAGTAATGTGGTTCGAACAGTCCATGCCAGGGTTGGTGCAAATCAGCCGATGGATTAAGGGCATGGTGGTACCTGAGATGCACTGGTGGTACCTCTGTGGGATTTAGATCTTGTAAAGTCCCGATATTCCAATTGGATTGCGCGTTAGTGGACCTGCTTGGGTTCGTTTAGGCCATACACAGTGCTGGCAGGCTGTTTGTTCTGAAGGATGCATATCAGTCAGGGAAAGTATTGTTGCATTGCGCCGCATAGAAAAGACATGGTTGCAGGTGTAGCCATTGAAGTCGTCCTTCAGGCAGATAAAATGGGCCCCAAGGAGAGTGATGGCGTCCTCCACAGGCGCGAAGGTTTTTATTTTATTTCCTTCTCCCACCCGAAATGTGTGTAGTTAGCAGCCCCTTAATCTGCTCAATGTAATCCCTATGGCAGGTTGCTGTGTTGATCCGGTGGCATTGGATGGTTTCTCCTGCGGCAAGTCACCCATGTGGTTGGCGTGCGGCGGCCATTTTAGGGAATAACGCCAGGGAGTTTCCCATAGCAGGGTGGTAGTTTTCGGCCCCGCTTGTCATGACATGACAGGAGTGGCTGCGTGTGTGCAGACCGGGATAACCCCCCCCCCCCCCCGGTCCAGAGGGGGACGCCAGACACCGGCCGGAGACCCGGGAGAGCGGCCGTCTCGTCCCGGCTCAAGCTCCTCACGCCTCGGGCCTTCATCGGGTTACTGTAGGCATCTTGAAGGGTATCCCCTCGTATCAGTGTGAGTGTTGTTGCGGGTGGCTGGGGAAAATTTTGCCTCCAGTTTGCGACGTTTTCTCGGCCCCAAAGCGGGAGCTCAGACAGAGCGTGTCTGATCCCGTCGGCGGTCCGGCCCCGCCCGGATGAGAAGTTTTTAACAAATTTCCTATAATAATTGGCAAACCCTATAAATCGCTGTATTGCCTTAAGTCCTTGGGGAAGGGGCCAGGACAGTATAGCTTCCAATTTAGAAGGATCCATGCTGAATCCTTGTTCAGAAATGACATACCCCAGGAACTGTACAGAAGTTTGGTTGAATAAGCATTTTTCTAATTTACAATAAAGACCGTTCTGCAACAACCTCTTAAGCACCATCCTAACATGAGTATGATGTGTCTTCAAATCCGGAGAATATACAAGTATGTCATCAAGGTAGACTACGGCACAGACATGCAGTAGATCTCTAAGGACAGTGTTTATGAGATCCTGAAATACGGCAGGAGCATTACACAATGCAAAAGGCATGACTAGATACTCGTAATGCCCACTGCGTGTATTGAACGTCGTTTTCCATTCATCGTTCTCCTTTATACGAACAAGGTTATAAGCCCCCCTGAGGTCTAGTTTTGTAAAGTATTTAGAACCTTTGACACGATCAAACAACTCAGTAATGAGAGGGATCGGATAGGCATTTTTAATCGTTATATTGTTTAGAGCCCTGTAGTCTATACACGGTCTCAAATCGCCCTCCTTTTTTGCCACAAAAAAGAAACCAGCACCAGCAGGAGAGGATGACCTTCTAATCAGGGCCGGACTTGGGATACAAAGCAGCCCTGGAAAAAAATGTTATGCCAGCCCCATAAGTCATTGCGCCATATATTGCCGTATGTACTATGTAAGGCTATATCTTACCACCCCAGATGACAGATGATTGAGTAATATATATATATATATATATATATATATATATATATATATAGCTTTTTCTAATATAAAATATTGGTCCTTTCAGAGTAAAACGTTTAATTATGCAGTAAGCATCTCAATGACACACACAAGCTCATTGATAAACAGCCTCATAGACAAACAATTTCACTAATATACATAAGCTTATTGACATAACACAAGCTCACTCACTCGCAGGCACACACATGCAAGCAAGCTCACTCACTAGCAGAGGCACACACGCAGCTTAATGTAGTGGTACTGGTGTCTATAGCATGTCTCTACAGGTGTAGCGTTTTGCAGCCAATCCTATGGCAAAGCATTGGATTGGCTGAGATCATCAAGCAGGGCCAGTCGAGGGGAGACCAGCACGCTACGTGGGGGAAAAAAAGGTGAGCAAAAACACTATTTTTAAAACACACATATACACCATGACCGACACAGAAACACACATATACCATGACACACACACACCATGACACAGACAGAACCACACACACACCATGACACAGACAGACACACACACCATGACACACACCCCATGACGGGCAGACACACACACCATGACGGACAGACAGACACACACACCATGACGGACAGACAGACACACACACACACCATGACACAGACAGACACACACACCATACACACACCATGATGGACAGACAGACACACACACCATGATGGACAGACAGACACACACACCATGACGGACAGACAGACACACACACCATGATGGACAGACAGACACACCATGATGGACAGACAGACAGACACACACACACACACACACCATGACGGACAGACACACACACACACACCATGACGGACAGACAGACACACACACACCATGACGGACAGACAGACACACACACACCATGACACAGAGACGCACACACACACCATGACACACAGACACACACACCATGACATAGACAGACACACACACACCATACAGACAGACACACACACACCATACAGACAGACACACACACACCATACACACACCATGACGGACAGACAGACAGACACACCATGACGGACAGACAGACACACACACACACCATGACGGACAGACAGACACACACACCACGACGGACAGGCCGACACACACACACCATGATGGACAGACAGACAGACACACACACACACACACCATGACGGACAGACAGACACACACACCATGACGGACAGACAGACACACACCATGATGGACAGACAGACAGACACACACACACACACACACACACACACCATGACGGACATACAGACACACACACCATGACGGACAGACAGACAGACACACCATGACACAGACAGACACACACACCATGACACAGACAGACACATACACACTATACAGACAGACACACACACACACAGACACCATGACACAGACACACACACACCATGACAGACAGACACCATGACAGACACCATGACACAGAAAGACAGACCATAACATACAGACAGACCATAACAGACAGACAGACCATAACACACATTACTCCTACCTGGCTGCCAGGGGGCCGTGCAGTGCAGACTGCTGACTGTACTGGCGGCCGCTGGGGGACTTGTGCTGGAGTCTGGCGGCCGCTGGAGGAGGTCTGCTGGCGGCCGCTGGGGGAGGTCTGCTGGTGGCCGTATGGGAAGCTGTGCTGTGCTGGCTCTGCTCTCCCGCCTTTGCACGCTGCTGAATGAGACCGCGTCCGGAATATGACATCATATTCCGGCCGCGGTCTCATTAAGCTGCACGCTGGGGAGCAGAGCCAGAACAGCTCCCCCAGCGGCCACCAGCAGACCACCCCCAGTGGCCGCCAGCAGACCTCCCCCAGCGGCCGCCAGCAGACCTCCCCCAGCGGCCGCCAGCAGACCCAGGTGTCTGCCCGGCCCCAGGTGTCGACGGCCCACCGGGAAATTTCCAAGTATCCCGGTGGGCCAGTCCGGCCCTGCTTCTAATAAAACCTTTACTTAAGGCTTCCTGTATGTACTCCTCCATGACCTGGTTTTCTTTCTCAGAAAGAGGGTAGACCTTACCCCTAGGAGGCATAGTACCCGGTAATAGGTTTATGGCACAGTCATAGTCACGATGTGGAGGTAGCTTATCTGCCTCCCTTTTTTCGAAAACCAATGCAAGGTCTGCATACACAGAAGGGACAGAAACAGAAAGTGGTTTAGCCGTGGGCATGTTGAGTAAACAAACAGGACGTACATGAGCCATACAGTCTTGTTGACAGGATTCCCCCCAGGAGAGTATATCTAAACAACCCCAATCAAGTACTGGGTTGTGTTTAACTAACCAGGGAAAACCCAGTGAACGATGGAAGCAGTAGGGGAGTCATTTATTTGGAAGGTTAACCTTTCCTTGTGTAAAGCACCCACAGACATAACTATATCTTGGGTTTCATGGGTCACCAGAGGTTTCTCAAGTGGTCTACCATCTATGGCCTCAATGGCCAAGGGTGTGGCCTTTCGGATCAAAGTCAGGGCTGCGGTTTTGGCAAAGTTCTCATCCATAAGGTTGTCTGCCGCACCTGAATCGATCAAGGCTTTAGTTGTTATAGTGGTTTTATTGACCAAAAGAGAAACCGTAATAAACGGTCTGGAGATGGACACATGAGGGGACAAAGTCATAACACCGGAGGCCGACCCCTCTCTAGGCCTTAGGTGCTGTAGTTTCCCTGTAATTTAGGGCAGGTATTACAGTGGTGCCCCCTCTTTCCACAATAAAGACATAACCCCTCCCTTCTACAATACGTTCTTTCAGCCTCAGTTAACCCCGTAGCACCCAATTGCATGGGTCCGGGGATGGTTGCCTAGGAGCGGGTAATGCTAGTAATGCAGTACTGGGTAGAGCAGGTAACACACGTGTATCCAGCCGTCTTTGACTACGCCTCTCTCTAATACGGTTATCAATAAGGATTACATAGTCTATAACATCATCCAGAAGAACAGGCAGTTCCCTGGATGCTATTTCATCCAGTATGTAAGCGGCCAAACCCTCCTGAAAGGCTGTTACGAGGGCGTCGTTATTCCAAACCACTTCAGCTGCTAGAGTGCGGAATTCGATAGTATAATCCGCTACAGATCTGTTACCCTGTCGAACCCTAAGCAGAGCTTTGCCACCAGAGGCAACCCTACCGGGTTGATCAAACGTGCATTTGAATGCTGACAAAAAATCTGCAAAGGACATAGGAGACATATTCTCCCACCTGGGGTTTGCCCATGCTAAAGCTCTCCCGGACAGGTGGTTTATCAAAAAGGCAATTTTGGATCTGTCAGTGGGATAGGAACGTGGATTCATCACCAAATGGATGTCGATTTGTTTGAGGAAACCACGACACAATGCCGGGTCACCACTATAGCGCTGTGGCGGCGTCATATGAACTACATGAGCAGGAATGGGTACTGGAGTGGAAATGGGTTCGGGCACAGCAGCAGCCGCCTCCTGAACGGCAGGCTGCAAGTGTGCAGTACGAGCCAGTATGGTTTGCAAAGCTTGAGCAAACTGATCCATACGGTGGTCCAAGCCATCCATTCTAGCCTCCTGATTAACTAGGAGCTGTGGTATGTCAGCAGGTTCCATTATGGTCCTGTGGTAATGTCACGATTCGGGGAACCCAACACGCTAACACACACACACACACAGAAAATGTGCAGTACCGGACCTTAGAGTGGCCGGGCTAAGCACACACAGAATAGTCAGGAGACAAGCCGAGTAAGGGGAACCAGAAGACAGAATAACGAGAAACAAGACGAGGTCAAAGGGTAGGAGAAAGTCACAAAGTCAGATTAACAAGCCAGAGAGTACGTAACCAGAAACACAAGATCAGTATCAATACTAGTAAGCGAAGACCACAACAGGGCACTGAGAGACAGGAAAGGTAAGTATTTAAATCCTTGCCTTAATCCTGATTGGATAACTTCCAATCAGTATTAACAAACACACGTGGGGGATATCTATACCCCCCACTGTGATTGTTGCACTGTAGCTTTAACGCCGTGTCACGTGAGTGACCCCGGCGCTCTGATATTAGTGCTGGCTCCCAGCGTGCAGCGTTAGACATGCTGCCGCTGGGAGGAGGAGAGGAGGACGCGAGCGGAGTGTCAAGGGGAGAGGACGCCGCTCGCTGACCGGTAAGGGGAGGGGGGACCGTGGGCGGCGACGGACCGAGGGTGAGTGCTGTGAGAGGATTGCAGCCTCCCCTCACAGCCGTCCGCGGAGCCCTGACAGTTAGATTTTAAAACCGGTCATATATATGTGTGTACTTCAATCAGTTATCCAGGAAAGTTCTCTTACCTTGGATATTTCTCTGTCTTCAGGACTGTGGAATTCCAGCAGACTTTATACAGCCAGAATATCCATTATCAGCCCTCTTCTTTCACAATGCCTCATTGCATTATCAGCACTCTTTTGCACAATGCCTCCTTGCATTATCAGCACTCTTTTGCACCAAGCATTCTTTCACGTATAAACTTACCTAAATGCTCACCACACAAACCTCCTAAATGTGACCTATTTGTTAGAAGGAAGCCTAATGTAAACAGCTGGGAGGGACTGAAAGAACAGAGACCCAGGTGCCTATACTAGTTTTAATCTACGTTGCTAATACACTTACCTGAACCGTTGCAGGCCTGTGTTTCAGCTGCAAAATGGGGATTTGAACAACTGACAGCCTAAACTGTTTAAACTATAGGCTTCCATCTGTACCCCATATGCCATTCATCATCACCAGTGGAAGAAGGTTTAACCAAACCCCAGACAAGGTGGAATACATAGAATAGGTATACCCAGGTAGTCATCTTATGGAAGTGCTGTATATTGGGTCTTCAGGGATAAAGGCTTAGACTCGGCTGGGCCTCATGTATGCAGTGGACCGCTGTCATCCCCTCAGGGAGAGAGATAGGCAGGGCCGGCGCTTCCTATAAGGCGAACTGGAGGGGGGAGTAAGGCAGTGGAGGGGGGAGTAAGAAAAAGAGGGGAGGGGGGAGTAAGAAGAAGAGGGGAGGGGGAATACGAAGAAAGAGGGAGGGAGGAGTAAGAAGAAAGGGGGGTAAGAAGAAGAGGGGAGGGGGGAGTAAGAAGAACACGGGTGGGAGTAAGAAGAACACGGGGGGAGTAAGAAGAACACAGGGTGGGGGTGAGGAGAGGGGGAAGTGAGAAGAACACAGGGAGGGGGAGTGAGAAGAACACAGGGAGAGGGGGGTGAGGAGAAGGGGAGGTGAGGAGAAGACGGGGGAGGTGAGAAGAACACAGGAGAGGTGGTGAGGAGAAGTGGAGATGAGGAGAAGGGGAGGTGAGGAAAACACAGGGAGGGTGGGTGGGTGTGAGAAGAGACCCCCAGGGGAGGGTGGGGGGGAGAGGAGAGACCACTAAGGGCAGGGGAGAGCTCTAAGGGACAAAAGGGAGAGCTCTTTCACACTACACGCACACACACAATGCATCCCTATACATACACAGAAACACACAATGCATCCCTTACACACACACACACACACACACACTGCTTCTCTTACATACACACAGAAACAATGCATTTCTTACACACACTCAATGCACACACTTACAGACACACACCTTGCATCCCTTATGCATACAAACACAAATTCAAACAATGGATCCCTTACAGACAACCACAAACACACACTGCTTCCACTACACACAAACACACTGCATCACCTACACAAACTGGTATGCCTATACACTACATTCCATAAGCACACACATTAGATCCTCTACAATAACACATAACACATGCCCTACACACTATACTCCCTGTGAGCGAATTTAATGGGTGGAACATATAGGTGGACTTATGGGTGGGCCTTATGGGTATACTCACTGTCAGGCCCTGGGGCCCAGACCTTGAGCTGTGTAAGGGGCCTCAAAAAATGGAGCTGCTTCCCAGAACATTGATTTGTGTGACCGCAGTTACAAACAGCCTCCAGAGATCCGGTTCTACACCAGACCAGTGGAGCCAGACTGCAGCTAGAGACCATCACCATCTTCATCTGGTTGTAAGTAGGCAATCTAGTATATTATTAGAGACACTAATCTCTAATTAACCTCACATTAAAGGGACACTATAGTCCCCAGAACCACCGCAGCTTAATGAAGTGGTTCCAGTGTCTATAGCCTGTCCCTGCAGGCTTTTTAATGTAAACACAGTGTGCAGCACTGGCGTTAGTTCATATGGCAGATCATATGGGTGGGGCATTGTGATGTCACATGGGAGGGGGTGGCGGGCAAATTTTTATTTTGCCTAGGGCGGCAAAAATCCTTGCACTGGCCCTGGAGATAGGTTAGACTCCTGATAGCTCAAGGAGGTACCCAGGCTGGCATCTTTACAGATGTGCTGTTTGCTGGGTCTTCAGGGATAAAGGCTTAGACTCGACTGGGCCTCATGTATGCAGTGGACTACTGTCATCACTTCAGAGAGAGAGATAGGTCAGGCCCCTGGTTGCTGAAGTAGGTACCCAGGCTGGCAACCTTTACAGATGTGCTGTTTGCTGGGTCTTCAGGGATAAGAGGCTGAACCCTGGCCTGGCTTCATGTAGGCAGTATATCACATTCATCCCCTGAGGGGAAACCCAAGCTGGCCTGTTGCTGGGTCTTCAGGGATAAGAGGCTGAACCCTGGCATGCAGTGGACCATTTTCATCCCCTGAGGGAGAGGTTGGGTCTGACCCCCGGTCACTAAAGGGGGTACCCAGGCTAGCTACCTTACAATAGTGCATTGCTGGGTCTTCAGGGCTTAGAGGCTGAACCCCAGCAGGGCTTCAAAAATATTGTCTAGTGAGCATAAAAGAAAAAATCTAGGCCTGCATAAGCAGACTCCTTCCAAACTGCTGTGAAGGACAGGAAAAAATACTGCCTGATGGGAAGGAGGAGGATCTATTTATACCAGTTTCAGAGTTCTGTTTCCTGTCCTTTCTGCTGTAAGGGGAGGAGCTAACCCATGAGTAAATGCTGCCATGATTGATCAGGAAAAGAAGTTAGATTGTGAAGGAGAATGTTGCATTCCTTAAGTCATGAGTGGCTAAACCCCAAAATATGCAACAAAATATAGTGCAACCCAACAGACAATCTCTGTGGTATTTTCAGTGACCTCTCTACAGTCAATGAGAAGCGGCAGTCCTCCAGCCAATCAAGGGCAAGATCTCTCTAATGCGGAACCAGGCGAGATATAAGGCCCCAGGCAAGTGTCTCATATACCAGTCCAGCTTGTGTAAAATCTAAAATGTGTGTTTGTACACTAGAACATATTTTAAATCTAAAGTGATTTTTTTTTGTAGAGTTTACACTTAGGTTCTCCCCCACCCCCGTATTATTAATATTAGTGCTCCCACCCGTCACTCACGTGGTGGCTGGCCTGCTGCCACAGAATTAACCTTTGCTCCACCGAGATTTTTTTTACGTATGTGCCTGCCGGCTGCTAGCTGTTATACGACATTTAAAACATGAAGGCTAGACCACCTGGACCACCATATAAATTATCCCATAGACAAGACATCCAGTGCCAGAAGTTGAAATGTAACGGAAAATAAACGTAAAAATCGAACAGAATCGAACGCCGAAAAACAACATGATCAACATGAATAAAACAATCAGAAAAATCTCGTGCTCATGAACACAAACAAAGCACCAGGAAACAGACGTGAAATAGAATGGGAAGGTCAGGGAGGGAAAATACTTGCTTCCTGTCATTACAAAAATGAAGAGTACACAAAAGCTAGCATAATCTTTAATTTTGCAACATGACAGGAGGCTTATATTTTGCAATTTTAATGCTGGGTCAAAAGAGACAAAGCAGCGTGCAATGAAGGGTGAAAGTAAAAAACACAATACATTTCCTACTGAAACCAATCGCCAAACACATTATATTCGACAATGAGGCACCTGCCGCAAAGGCAATCAACAATGATGCGACTCGAGCTGACTTCACACCAAAGGAGCAGTCTATAGCTGCCAAAGACAAGAGCCATCGGACCCACCAAGCCAAAGTAGTAACCGAGACTGGTCTGTGCAGACATAAGAAGAGAGCTGACCAAAGGGGCTAACCTGCAAGGGAGCCATAACAGCACCGTTTCGTGGCAATACTGACACCCCACACAATTTAGGTTCCGCCTGAAAAAAATAAGTTAAACGCAGATGCAGAATCCAACTTATTACTGCGGGAGATCTCAAAAGGAACACCCTCTGGAGAAATAGAAGAGCCATCTACATCAAAAGCCCAAACATCAGAAGCATGCTGGAATGAAACCAAACACAAAAGGAGATCCAACTTTGCCAAGTGTTGGTGAAGAGAAAGGCAATTCTCATCTGCCAACCAGATGCGTAGGAAATGCAACACAATGTCCAAGTCCCACAAGCTAAAGTACTTCAGATCCGGAGGATGGCGCAACCGAATGCCACATGAAAGGCAACAGACAAGGGGGTTCTTACCCACTGGAACACCTTGAACAGGGATGTAAGCCAATGTAATGGCAGAATGCACAACATTAATTGACTAATAGGGGTGGCTTAAATAAAAAGATTGGACAAAAAGGGTAAATAGAGGGTCTACAGGGGAAGGGGGTAAATTGTACCCCCATAGTGCAACCAGAATTGGCCTGGCCCTGCAAAGACTACCTTATTCGGATCAGAGGAAAGGTAGGGAAGGGAGCGGGGAAAGCATGTGTTGTCAATTCGATCAGGCCCAAGGGAGGCCTCCCAAAACTGCCCAGCAAAAGTGAACGTACTGGGAGCCAGGCAGCGTAATGGGACTGCTGGGGCATCAGGGTTGGAGGAAGAAGAAGTTCCCTGAAGCAATCGGGAGGGAGCCGCCGTAGAGTTCATGCAATGCATCAGCCAAAATAGCCACCGGGCAGGTGGTGCTAATGTTGTTTCAATAATATTTGTAAAGTGCTCAAATTGACTTTGAGACTTGCTTGTGAGTACTTATTATAAAAAAAAGGAAATATATATATATATATATTTTGATTACATGTCAATATTGTGAAAATGGGATACAGCTGGATATCTAAAACAAAAAATAACAAATAATACTGCAACACTGTTGGAGGAGGTTTGCACTGCCCCCACTTTATATGGAACTCACAGACTCCAGATGAAAAGAACACATTAAAGGTGCCTTCCCCCAGGGGTGGTCTGGTTTCTCAGTCAGAATGGTGCTTTTGGATCCAAATCAGGAATCAGGTAGGTAGGTAAAAAATGATTTATTACAAACAAATTGAATAAAATAGGTCCTATGCGTTTCGTTTCTATGGAAACTTCCTCAGGGACCACCTTTTGTACAATCATAAAAAATATATCTAACAATTTCATGTCCTACCCTTCCCAATACACCCCCTTCTTAAATAGGGTTCTTCCTGATTCCGTCCGGTGTGTTCATGGGTGTTGTCTTCTAATTCACCAATCTTTGGAGCTTGTTTCTCTTTCTAACCGCTGATCGTAATCTTCTGAATCTCCGTTGTGTATTTCTCCATGTGGCTGCTACACTTCCGGCTTGCGTTCCATTCTGTCATCTCCTGCGTTCCAAATGTTCACTAAACGTTATTCTCCATACAATCACAAAGCAATCTCAGGAGAGTTTATCTATTAGAGAGAAGAAGTTACTCAATAGTCAACAGCATTTTTACTTATTTTAAACCCTTAGTTTCTTAGATCCAGATTTGGATCAGAGCAAATTCCGAAATTATACTCGATTCATTTTATGTATTTTTACTTTATCATAGTGAGTGACCCCATATGGCAAATTCATAGAGTGAGAAATTTGTCCACTTCAAAATAATCATATGAATCCATATTCCTTTACAGAAAAATGTAAAATAAATAATAAGCCCTAAAATAGGCTCCTTATGATAAATAAATATTTGTTCTGATAAACAGAAAATTAGATGAAAGTAAAATATAAGTTAATAAGTATAAATAAAAAAAGGTTAAAAATGAAAATAAGAATTAATACAAAGAAATATAAATATAAAAATAATATAAATACATGTAAAAATAAATGTAAATGATAAAAATAAGAATAAGAATAAAAATAAATGTAAATAATAAAAATAAAAATATAATTGGAAAATAATAATAAAAAATATAGAACTATACAAATGTTAGACTTTATATGTTGAGTGTCAATTTCCCTCTTGAATTTCAACCTGGCTCCCCATGGTTCCTCTCCATATTGACAGCAATGATACATTTTACAGAAAGCAAACCAAATCAATCTCCATATTTAATCCCCTCGGCTCCAGTATCTGCAGTCTGTGTATCCAAAAGGTTTTACATTGGGACAGAGACCTCAATCTATCCCCTCCCCTCCAATGTTTATCAATCTTTTCTATTCCAATGCATAATATGTTTTTAAGATGAAACATGGGACAAGAATTGCAGTGCACCAGAACCGAGTGGGACATAAGACCCTTCCTAATATTGTTGGCATGTTCCAACAATCTGACCTTAAGTAATCGCTTAATTGGTCCTACATATTGCTTGCCTCACGGACACTGCAGTAGATATACAACATACATAGTCTGTTGGGCAATCAATTGGGGCTTTGATGGAAAATACCTCTCCCGTTATGTTATTTTTGAATGTGGTAGTCTTTAGTATATTCATAATATTGCAGGCTTTGCACCTGATACCGGAGAAACTGACGGAAGCCAAGCACAGAGAGATGGACACAGGTTTCTTCAGGAAGGAAGAGATTCTTTATTGGATCACCGATCGGGACTCAGAGGGACTAATGTCACCAAAATACAACAAGTTCTGAGCCCCGGACAATAGTGCAGGCTCCTTATATAGGCATATAACTCCTCCCATATTAAGCTCCACCCGCACATTCTCTTAACCAATCAACACAAATAAGAATTAACTTCCTGTTTGACCGCATGGCTTGTCCAGCACAATGGAGGAGGGGGAATACTATATCCTGTATTCTTGCACATGCTCCGTACACTACTGATCGTATCTTGCCTCGTGCAACCAACTGATCGATACGTCAGCATATGCACGTACACATGCCACGTGGTAATCTCGGCCTACTAAATTTATTTTTACCGAGATTCCACCACATTCCCCCCTTTGATGCCTCTTGATATTTTACAATTACTTGAGGCATCACTTAACCTTGGTTTGCATACACCGCAAGTTACCTTGAACCAGACCAGACTTATCTTATGATGTGAATCTTTTAACACTCATCTTCCTGCATTGGTTCTCCCTGATCTAAAGCCTTATACTTATAAATCGCCATGATCTGTGCAGCAGCCTTCCTCTCTGCTATACTTCCTATCAGGCTTTGCACAGACCTGACTACTAAGGGTATAAGACACGGTAGGAGTAGACACAACATTAAAATTAGTAGGACTCCACCTACCACTGCCTTAAGCCCTCCAAACCACTCATACCAGCTACCAAACCAACTACTTGGATTATACCCTTTCCATACCTGAGTAGGCAGATGCGCTAGTTTAACCATATGGCTAGTAAGCTCAGCTATTGCTTGCCCTTCGTCATCTATTTGAAGACAGCAATTGCTCAGGTTAAACTTCCCACATACACCTCCCTCTACTGCCAAAAGGTAATCCAAGGCTAATCTATTTTGGTAGACTGCTGTCCTCATCCTGGTGTTATGCTTCGCTAGAAGATTGAGCGCTTGTGATGTCTCATTAGTGATAATCTCAACCACCGCCTGTAACCTTATAATTCGGTTGAGCATATAAATAGGGGTTCTATAACCAAAGGTACCATCCTCAGCCCACGTGGCTGGCCCATAATAATCTATGATACGCTGGGGAGGCCATTCATTATCTTCCCAGGTGCCTATCTCTATGGGTCCCCTTTTCTTCCTATGATTCACATCATACACTTTAACGCCTAAAGTCTCACCTGTTTCAATAGGTAACAAGAAGAAGGATGGTTTGAGCATACCCAACACACATGCCCCTTCCCAGTCCTGTGGCAACTCCGAATAGGCTTTCTTACCACAGATCCAGTACAAATTTGCTGGGGCTCTCCAGGTAGATGTGATGGATAAATCAAACCACACATCCTTTAAATTGGCGTATCTAGCAAAC
The DNA here is from genome assembly GCF_036172605.1 of Pelobates fuscus. Taxonomy (NCBI): domain Eukaryota; kingdom Metazoa; phylum Chordata; class Amphibia; order Anura; family Pelobatidae; genus Pelobates; species Pelobates fuscus. The sequence goes on from NC_086321.1 coordinate 63,505,283, forward strand.
GGGTTTGATGGTTCTGAGACATTTGAAGCCGACCACCAAGTTGTATTCTTTGTATCATCATCATAAGCTTTTTGCCCTAGACAAGTTAATTCTCCTACAGAAGTATTATACATTATTCCTTTCCTTGCTATGCAAACATAACCTATGATGGAGGTCTTTAATCTCCACTCAGATTTACCTCTAACACTCATATGATAATTGGCTTGTGTAGATATTAGTTGGTCAATTGCCTCAGAACCGGACATTACCTCCTTTGCTTCCCAAGGCCATTGGTCTCCCATGTTAGTACCTCCACACACATAGCAGTTGGTAACATTAAGACTACCGGCAATACTTTCAGCTAAATCGATGAACAGGTTTTTAGCATTATGGGGGATCTTATTATCTATACTCATCTCTTCGTAAAAGGAATGGTATACTTGATGAGTTTGGGAGGATACCGTATCAGTCTCTATCCCTATAAACAATAATGTCCCAGGATCTAAACCCGTCCCGTATATCTGAAACCCAAATAAATTGCCATATTTGTCTAAGAACTTATCGGGGTTATTTATAAGTATATGGATGGGATTACATTCCATAGACTTACAATATGGGCTAGTCGGCAACTTAGTCACTATCATGTCTTTATCTACTGTCTGTCCCCAAGTCGCCCACCCCACACAAGACCAATATGGGCAAAAGTTATAGTCTTTATTTGGGCATCTAGGACTTACATATTTATTTTTACTACTGGGACAAATATATTTATCATTAGACCCATACGTCCTCTCCCATCTAAGATCCCCACATACATTCCACGGCTTTCTACCACTCGATATCGCTTTACACGCATCAAATAGCAGAACACCCGAAGAATGTACGGATTCTAACACCGTCTTATTAATTAGGGTCCCCTGAGGATCTCCATTCCTGAGAGTCAACCAAATTGTACGAGGTTGATACTCCGGACTGAAGCACTTAGGTTCTCCTACTCCTAAATGGCACACACTATAGTCTATATTTAAGTATCTACATCTCGATACATCTCCTTTACACTCGTATTGTGAATGCCAAATTAGGGTTTGGGAAATATGGTTACCTGTTCTCGTAGTCTTAATGCATACCTCACAGCTAGGAGTGTCGGTACCTCTACCTTCCTGAATATAAAAACACATATAAATAAACAATATCAAAAGCACATCTTTCGCCGTCATCCTCAGTCTTCGTCCGTGCGATGGAGCCTCAGCTTCCAGGATGTGAGGGCTGCAGGGAATGGAGTTCTGCTCGTCTTCACAGGTGTCCCTTCGAGACTTTCCTGGCTTATACACTATGTGTTGGTAAGAGGACAGGCTTTATTATGGCCTTCTCACTCACACCTGTAACAATAAAATTTGTAATCCACACGATTCCTCGTTACTCCGACTGAGTAGTGCGTTTTAACCGGATCTTGCAGGGATTCTCTGGATCTGCTGTAACTTGCCAAGAATCGACTGCTGCTGGCTTAACCCTGGAGTGATGTATCCACGGAGTCACTTCGGCTACTTTTATCGCTGTAGGGGTAGACAAAAGAACAACATAAGGACCTCTCCACTTGGGCCCTAACGGTACATTATTCCACTCTTTAATCCATACTTGATCTCCTGGATGATAACTATGAACAGGGGGATAAATATTCACAGGTAATCTATCTTGTACCCATTTCTGTACCTCCTCCATAGTCTTACCCAACTCTACAACCTGCTGCCGGGTAATTCCTTCTCCCAACTGACTCAAATCCCCCCTTAAGTTACCAAGTACGGGAGGTGGTCGCCCATACATAATTTCAAAAGGAGAGAGACCCATCCTTCTGGTAGGGGTACTGCGGATTCGCAATAGGGCTATAGGTAAGAGAACGTTCCACTTAAGTTGGGTTTCCTGACACATTTTAGCCAACTGGTTCTTTATAGTTCTATTCATTCTCTCTACCTTACCAGAACTCTGGGGTCTATATGCAGTATGAAGCCTCCACTTTATACCAAGCATATGAGTCAGTTGTTGTAGGCACTGATGAACAAAAGCTGGACCATTGTCCGATCCTATAGAACAGGGTAGTCCATATCGGGGTATTATTTCTCGTAGCAGGAATCTCACAACTTCTCCTGCTTTCTCTGTACGAGTAGGACATGCTTCTACCCAGCCTGAATAGGTGCACACAATTACCAGCAGGTAACGATGTCCACCCGATTTAGGCATCACTGTAAAGTCTATTTGTAGATCGGACATGGGGAGTCCCCCCATAAACTGGACTCCTGGTGGCTTTACTGGTCCTTGTCTTGCATTATTTTTAGCACACGTTACACATCTTCGTACAATGGCCTGAGTCAAGTTGGACAATCTTGGTATGTAGAAATGTTTTCTGAGAGATTCTTCAGTACTGTCTCTCCCAGAATGTGTCACGTTATGATAATTTTGGACAATTTCTACTGCTAGTGATGCTGGTATGACTATTCTTCCATCTTCTAGCTGATACCACTTGTTCTCCAGATACTTTCCCGGTTCAGTCTTTAACCACTCCTCTTCTTGAGCTGTATAAACTGGAGACAGTGGAGTTGGTATAAGAGCAGCTATATGCCCCACATACTCCTGTCTTCCTGATTCAGCAGCACGCTTAGCTGCACTATCTGCCATCCGATTTCCCTTGGTTACATCACCATCCCCTCTCAGATGCGCTCGACAATGTATGATACCGACTTCTTTCGGCTCCCACACTGCTTCCAATAGTTGTAGGATTTCAGCTGCGTATTTGATTTCTTTGCCTTCTGAATTCAGTAGTCCTCTTTCTTTATACAAAGCTCCGTGGGCATGAGTGGTTAAAAACGCATACTTAGAGTCCGTATAGATATTCACTCTTAAACCTTCAGCCAATTGTAACGCTCGTGTTAGTGCTATTAATTCTGCCTTTTGTGCTGATGTTCCTTTCGCCAGTGGCCGAGCTTCTATCACCTTGTCTATTGTTGTTACTGCATATCCTGCATAGCGGATCCCTTCTTTCACATAACTACTGCTGTCGGTGTAATATTGAACATCGGGGTTCTGGATGGGAAAATCACGAAGATCTGGTCTACTTGAGAATACTTCATCCATTACTTCCAAACAATCATGTTGACTTTCAGTAGGTTGTGGCAAAAGGGTAGCTGGATTTAAGGTGTTTACAGTCTCTAAATGCACTCTTGGGTTTTCACACAACATTGCTTGATACTTGGTCATACGGCTGTTACTAAACCAATGATTTCCTTTGTAATCCAACAACGTCTGTACTGCATGTGGGACTCGTACATAAAGTTCTTGACCCAGAGTGAGTTTATCGGCTTCAGCTACTAGCAGGGCGGCTGCAGCTACGGCTCTTAGACAAGGTGGAAGTCCGCTGGCCACTGCATCCAATTGCTTAGACATGTAGGCAACAGGTCTTTGCCATGATCCCAAGTACTGTGTCAATACTCCCACAGCCATTCTTCTTTGCTCGTGTACATATAAGTAGAATGGTCGTGTGTGATCAGGTAGACCTAATGCTGGGGCACTCATCAAAGCCTTCTTCACATCTTCAAATGCCGTTTGCTGTTCTTGGGTCCATAAGAAGGGGTCGTGCTCTGTACCTTTGATAGCTGCGTACAGAGGTTTTGCTAGTATCGCATAGCTGGGAATCCATATCCTACAGAAGCCTGCTGCCCCCAAGAATTCTCGCACTTGTCTTCTATTCTTGGGTATTGGTATTTGGCAGACAGCCTCTTTTCTCTCTGGCCCCATAATTCTTTGACCTTCAGAGATATGGAATCCCAGATACTTGACAGTTGGCAAACACAACTGAGCCTTCTTTCTAGACACCTTGTATCCTGCCTTCCAGAGAATGTGCAGTAGATCGTGCGTTGCTTGCTGACAGATTTCTTTTGTAACTGCTGCTATCAACAAGTCATCTACGTATTGTAACAAGACACACTCTCCTGGGATGGACTCGAAATCCAGTAGATCTTGACTTAGGGCTGAACCAAATAGGGTAGGTGAATTTTTAAACCCTTGGGGCAGTCTTGTCCAAGTCATTTGGCGTTTTGAGCCCGTTACAGCGTTCTCCCATTGGAAAGCGAAAATACATTGACTTTCTGCGGCAATTCGGAGGCAAAAGAAGGCATCTTTGAGATCTAAGACTGTGAAGTAAGTAGCCCCGCCCGGAATTAAAGCAAGCAGGTTATATGGATTGGGTACAACTGGATGTATACTAACAACCGCATCATTGACTGCTCTCAAGTCCTGCACAGGTCGATACTCATCTGTACCGGGCTTTTGAACAGGCAGCAATGGGGTGTTCCAGGGGGAAGTACAGAATTTTAGGATACCATACCGTATGAACTTATCCAGATAGGATTGAATGTTCTTCTTAGCCTTCTGCGGGATGTGGTATTGTCTTAGGCTCACTGGATAAACCCCAAGTTTCAGTTCAATTTTTATAGGTGGAATATTGCGGGCCAGTCCTGGTGGGTTGTTCTCTGCCCAAACTCCTGGTATGTTAAATAATGTCTCATCACTCCTAGGGTTTTGGCTAGTCAACGCTGTATAAAGTCGCCACTCTTCTTCCTTTGGTACGGATAATGTCATGATACCTGAAGGTCCATTAAACTTTAAAGATGTTGTTCCATTTGGTAGGAACGTAATCTGCGCTTGTAATTTTGATAGCATATCACGTCCCAGCAATTGGACTGGACATTCAGGCATATAAAGGAATTGATGTTTTATTACGTGGCCTCCCAATGTACAGAGTCGACTTTTAAGAACCGGTCTTTCAGCACTTCTTCCAGTTGCTCCTATCACAGTAATAGTCCTTCCAGATGGAGGAGCAACTAGATTAGTCACCACTGAATGTTCAGCACCAGTGTCGATCATGAACGCACTCCTTTTTCCCCCTATTGATACATCGACCATAGGCTCCGCTCGACCAAGGGGGATGGAGCCCGGTCGGTATCAATAGTCCTCCATGACCGTGTCAGCCAATCCTACGAAGTCCCTACCTTCTCTATCGCGGGACCTTTGCGCTGCTGGAATATACCTGTCTTCCCTAACACTTCCTCTGTTCCCATTACTCCCTCTATAACCATTACTCCCTCCGGGGCCTCCTCTACCTCTCGCTCTGCCTCTAAAGTTTCCGTAGCCTGCCCTGGGTTGGTCTCTCTCGTACTGCTCTCTTTGCGGACATTCGTTCCTCCAATGCCCTTCTTCCTTGCAATACGCGCACTGATCCCTACTCAAAGGCTCCCTACTCCATCTATTATTGCCTCTATCTGGGCCCCGTTTATCTACGCCTGCGATCGCTACCGCTAGCATATCAGCCTTTTTACGCATCTTGCGCTCTTCCTCTTTCTTGCTTTCTGTTTCCCTATTCATATAAACCTTATTCGATACCTCCATTAGTTGGGTGATTGACATACCTGCGAACCCTTCTAACTTTTGTAGCTTGCGCTTAATATCTCCGTAAGCTTGGCTGACAAAGGCGGAGTTCACCATTCGGGAATTGTCTGCGTCTTCCGGATTAAAGGGGGTATACAAGCGGTATGCCTCCAATAATCGGTCATAAAAGACACTGGGCGCTTCATCGCTTTTCTGAATCACCTCAACTGTCTTCGACATGTTAATGGCTTTCTTTCCTCCGGCTTTCATGCCAGCAATTATAGCGTCTCTATAGGCTCTGAGTTGAACCATATCAGCACCATTTACGTTCCAATCGGGATCGGTGTTGGGATAATGTGTTGCGGCCCATGCTGATGGATTGGCTTGGTTTAAAGTACGGGCTTTATCTTCTAATGCTTTAATGGCTGCTTGATTTATTCTTGTCCTTTCCTCGTTATTGAATAAAGTCATTAATAACTGCTGGCAATCAGCCCATGTCGGGTTATGTGTCTGTACTATTGAGGTGAACAGATCAGTCATAGCTTGTGGTTTCTCGGTATACGAGGAATTGTGGGTCTTCCAGTTTAAAAGATCGGTTGTAGTAAATGGGACATATACGAAGACAGGGTCAGCGTGTGCCATTTGACCTGCGGCATCGATATAGGCTGACCCGGGATTCAGACGAAGAGGCATCTGATAGTGTCTTAATTGTTGGGCACCGGTCAACTGTCGGGTCTGTATGGGGCTACGTGGAGGGGCGTCAGTCATGGGTTCCAGTCGGGGAGAAATAGGGTATGGGGATGTGGGAGCTTGGTTTTGGGAAAAGGTAGTAAATAAAACACTTCGAGCCGAGCTAGATGAAGCTTGACCGGAAGTCTGAAGTGGCGCCAAATCAGGATATTCGTTTTTAATGGGGGTTGGTTCTGATTCCGGAAGGGGAGATTTAGTACGAGGGGGGGTGGATCCTGTACTGGAGGAGGAAGCGGAAGTGGATGGGGGTAATGAGGGGAGGGCTGCAGGACTTCCTGCGTTTGCGTCACTTCTTCTTAACGGAAAGTAAGGGGGCGGCAAAGGGATCTCGGACTCAGGGGGCGTGTCCAAAATGGGCCTAACACCAGTCCTAGTGGACGAACAAGTCCTAGCTACCATGAGGCGACATTGCTCCTCGTGGCATGTCCGGAGCCATTTTGGCGAGTCATTTACGGCCTGTCTCCAACAGTCAATATAAGGAAACTGGCCGTAAAGTTCAGGCCTACCTGATACAGCCACGTGTAAGCGCTATACCAGAGTTGGATCCAAACTGCCACGTGGCGGCCATGCCGCAACCAAAGTAGGCCACTCCCTAGTACACAAAGTGACCAAACGTACAGGAGACATTTTAACCCCAAAATCACAGGTTTTAAATCCCTTTTTAAAATTCTTCACCATACATCCTAAGGGATCCGGAATCGTTGACTGCGACGCACCCATACTTAACAATGGAACGTCGTCGACAACGAATACTATACACGCGTACTTTTTCAACAGTCACACCCGTTTCCTCTGGCAACAGCACCACGTGGTACGGTTACCAAGTGAAACGTACACAATAACAATAATCACTCAGGGAATTCCCGTACACACACAGCTGCTACACCAGTCACTATATAATCAATATTATGCCCTTTGGCGTAACTATACAGTCACCCACGCTATAATTCTCTATATACGAATTACCCGTCTATAACACACCCCAGTAACATCGTCTTTTACAAATAGCGGTTACAGTACGGTTAGCATAGGTCAAAGCACAAGTTAAGGTCACAATACAATTATTAGTGGTTATGGTGTTAAACATGCAATGGACGACAATGATTAGTACTTATATACAGTGTCAGTAAATATACAGGGTTATGGTACCGTGCACTATAATACAGCAACACACTATTAACACTCTCGCTAGACGGCTGAGCTCGCGCTATCTAACAAGATATACACTTTACTAAACAATCGTTAACACATTTACAATTCCCAACTAAACTATTGGCCAGTACCTTGATGGACTACCTAAAACTATATACACCCGTTTTGGTTAGCCACACTGCCCAATCACCACATATATAGCGAGCTAGAGAACCGAATTTACACAGGCGCCTCTTAGTCGCACTATCAAAAGTCTAGTGGGTTCCAAATTTACACGCCTTCCCACTTAGCCCAGATAGGATGAGAACTAGCGAACCGAATTTACACAGGCGCCGCTTAGTCTCCCGGTCCCTCCGACCTAGCGAACGTAATATACACCCTAGAACGCTAGTCTAGACAAGACACCGGTGTCCGGCTAGGGCTATTTACACCAGGACCCCGCCTGACTAACCAAATCAAACGGTCTGACTAAAGAGCGTTCGATCGAGCGGTGCGCCTTCGCTCCTTCCCTCCGACAGAGGGGGCAGATACACAGATTCAAAACCCCTTTGGGCCTACCGCACAATCGGTATACCCCTAGTGGGTCCTGCCGTCTAAAACAGCAGTTGTCTTACCTCCTCGTTCCTGAACCTGAGTTCACACTCATCGACGGGGACACCCCAGCACTTCTCACGTAGAGGCCGATGATCTCCTGGACAACAGACCAGTGGCGCCGAGACGAAGGGAGGTCCACGCAGAAGTTCAGGGGTGCAGCCGTAGAGAACGTGGGCAAAGATAGGCCGTCTCACGCCTCTGCCTCTCAGCTACCGTTGAACGATGAGCTTCCCGGCCAATGCACCAAATGATACCGGAGAAACTGACGGAAGCCAAGCACAGAGAGATGGACACAGGTTTCTTCAGGAAGGAAGAGATTCTTTATTGGATCACCGATCGGGACTCAGAGGGACTAATGTCACCAAAATACAGCAAGTTCTGAGCCCCGGACAATAGTGCAGGCTCCTTATATAGGCATATAACTCCTCCCATATTAAGCTCCACCCGCACATTCTCTTAACCAATCAACACAAATAAGAATTAACTTCCTGTTTGACCGCATGGCTTGTCCAGCACAATGGAGGAGGGGGAATACTATATCCTGTATTCTTGCACATGCTCCGTACACTACTGATCGTATCTTGCCTCGTGCAACCAACTGATCGATACGTCAGCATATGCACGTACACATGCCACGTGGTAATCTCGGCCTACTAAATTTATTTTTACCGAGATTCCACCACACACCTACCACACTTTTTTTTAATTTATTTTTAATTAATTTATTTTTTGAAATTCTTTATTTTTGTTGTGCAGGTGAGTACAAAAACATCGGCAAACGCCACAACAGCGTACATGTGGGTATAAACAGGCTAAACTGTGGCAGAGACAATTGCGCATTTTACATTTTTGAGTAAAGGCTTAACAGAATTATGTTAGCTACAGGAGAAATGGAATATGGTACAGCTAAAGGTCAATGATCATTCAATCTGGTTGATGTTTAGGTATTAGATACTAAAATTAAGATAAATGGAACCAGACTTCTCATGTTGAGCGGGCTTCTTTAGACGAAATTTTCATTGCTTCAGTAAAATATAACATGTGATAAGAATAATAAGTAGACTAACCCTGCTTGTCTAGCGTATACACGTATATAAACAGGCTAAACAGGGGCAGTTTAGTTTTTGAGTACAGGCTTAACAATATTATGCCAGCTACAGCAAAAATGCAATATGGTACAGCTAGAGGTCGCTTATAAAATCTGGTTGATTTGTGGGCATCATATACTAAAATTAAATAAAAGAAAAGTGGAGCCAGCCTTCCTGTCATGTGTTTAGCGGGCTCCCTAAACAAATGCTTTCATTGCTTCAGTAAAGTAAAACACACGACAGTAACTACGATAAAAGGCTAGCTATGCTAGTCTAGTTTAAGGTTGCTGAAATAGAGCTAGAAGCCGGCATAATCCTCCTAAATGATACAGGCGTCGCTTAATAGGCAGCATAACACTATGTGCGAGTAGTGAGGTGTCTAGTCTTAAGTTATGCCAACAAATAGGAAATAGTATGGGGACATGCTGCACCATAGGGTAGTGCGTCCTTCTAGGCGCATGTCCTGGGTGCCAGCTAGTAAAGCAGTAGTGAAGGCTTACAGAATATGGTCATGCTTGCATACTTCTGGATTGAGGGAAGCAAGAAAAGAACATGGGGGGGGGGGGGGGGGAGAGAACATTAATCTAGCAAAAGCCAATGTATTAAACATTATATTAGGATATTAAGATAACAATTGTGCTAAACTGGCTACGATTTCAAAAATCGTACAAAATTAATAAAAGGAATGGAACATATCAGCTATGAAGAAAGGTTAACAAATTTAAACCTATTTAGTTTAGAAAAACGTCGCCTGAGAGGGGATATGATAACATTATACAAATATATTCGGGGCCAATACAAACCATTGTGTGGAAATCTATTCACAAACCGGACTTTACATAGGACACGAGGCCATGCGTTTAGACTGGAAGAAAGAAGATTTCGTCTAAGGCAAAGGAAAGGTTTTTTTTACTGTAAGAACAATCCGGATGTGGAATTCTCTGCCTGAAGAGGTGGTTTTATCAGAGTCCATACAGATGTTCAAACAGCTACTAGATGCATACTTGCAAAGACAGAATATTCAAGGATATAATCTTTCAATGTAGGGTAATAACTGCTTGATTCAAGGATAAATCTGACTGCCATTCTGGGGTCAAGAAGGAATTTTTTGTCCTAGCTTGTTGCAAAATTGTGCTTCAAACTGGGTTTTTTTTTTTTTTTTTTTTTTTTTGCCTTTTGGATCAACAGCAAAAAACAGGTGTGAGGAAGGCTGAACTTGATGGACGCAAGTCTCTTTTCAGCTATCTAACTATGTAACTATGTAACTATGTAACATTGTTTTTAGGTTGCCTGATCTGCTATTGCGTTGTGGAACGTAGCAGGCACAGTTTATTTATCAGCCTCCATCTTCACGGCGATGAAGTAGAGCGCTGGTGGTATGCTTGGCTCTCAGCTCATCCAATCCCCGTGAGTGGCCAAAGCTGGGTGCAGTCCCGATAGCATGTGTAGGCTGTTGCTCCTGTGCACCTGGGTAGGGGCCCTCTCCAGCCCAAGGCAAGGGCCTGTGTCTTATGTCCCCAATTTTTGGTACTGTACGGTGCTAAGTCCGTGCCCCTACCGGAGTAGGCGTTGCGTCTGGTGAGTGCTTGCTTACATTGGCGGAGGATCTTCGGCCACCGTGGTCGCCACTTGCGGGCTGTGCTTCGGGTGGCTCTAGGCCCAGAGTGTCGTTTCACCAGGGATTTGTAAGTCGTCGCTGGTTTGCCTAGGTGAGGGTTTCCCCTTCTCTGCGTCACCTTGCTCCTTCCAGCCTTGGTATGACTCTGTGGTAAGGGGGGAGTGTCGTTTCACGGGGAATAAGGTTATAAGAAAAACTCTATAGAAAGGGAAATAAAATTAGCCAGGAAAAAAGAAAGAAATAGTTTGCTTATGGATAAACCTGACAAAGCGCAAGAGAGAAACTTTCAACTTCTTTACGGGTTACAATAAGGATCATTGGAAAATTAAAAAAGGTTTCCAAACCACTAATCCAAAAAGAAACACTGAAAGCCCAGGTTTTAAAAAGTGTGGTAGGTGCAAAGCCTGCAATATTATGAATATACCAAAGACCACCACATTCAATAATAACATAACGGGAGAGGTATTTTCCATCAAAGCCCCAATTGATGGCTGCACGGACTATGTTGTATATCTACTGCAGTGTCCGTGCGGCAAGCAATATGTAAGACGAACTAAGCGATTACTAAAGGTCAGATTGTTGGAACATGCCAACAATATTAGGAAGGGTCTTGTGTCCCACTTGGTTCCGGTGCACTGCATTGCTTGTCCCATGTTTGTTCTTACAAAAAACTATTATGCATTGGAATAAAAAAGATTGATCATGGGTGAGCGGACAGCGGACCTGGAGCACCGCGTGGAAACAACCACGGTGGCTCACAACACGATGACCGCCCATGTTAACACGCTCACCGCCCGACTGGAAGCCTCGGAGACAGCACTAGAAGACCTGGCGAACAGGTCGCGCCGCAACAACATCCGCGTGCGCGGCCTGCCGGAGCAACAGGATGAAGGCCCAATTCCGGCCCTGCTCCTCGCAATCCTGCGCCCTCTCTTGCCAGAGATACCTGATGAGCACTGGCACATAGACAGAGCCCACAGGGCCTTGCGTGCCCGAAGAGACGACAACACAAGACCCAGAGACATAATTGTCCGCTTTCTTCACTTTCAGACAAAGGAAGCGGTGTTAAGGAAGGCCAGGGACAACCCCATACAATACCAGGGCAAAGAACTCTCCCTTTTTCAGGACTTGGCCCCCATTACCCTCCAACGCAGAAGAGAGTGGAGGCCGATTACAGAGCTGCTCAGGGCCAACACAATCAGGTACGCATGGGGGCACCCGTTTAAATTAATGGTCTTTAAGCAAGGCAGACCTCACATCCTCATGCCAGGCACAGACCCAGCGCCCTTCTTCCGAGCACTGGGCGTCTCATTGCCAGAGGGCTTCTCGGTGCCGGACACCACTCTCCCAGCCTTACAACCCTTACCACGCGACTGGTACGCCACCAGGGAGTAAAAAGGCGACAGACAGGCATCAATAAGGCATAACCAACCTCCCAGGAGCGAGCACACCGGACACCTCTCAACAAAGGCACAGCGCCCTTCCCACCCTTCCCTATCCTCCAGAAGCAGATCAGCAGGCCACTATACGCCGGGAGAGACGGCCTACCCACTGGTCGGAATGAATCTGAGACACCCGATGCCCCTTTTCTGTGATGGACCCCAACACCTCAGCTACACGCAGCAACCAACGGACTTTTCTTTTCCTCGGCTGCCACAGACACTCGCTACTCAAGCTTCATTGACCCTGTCCACCCACACGACGCCTGTCGCGGCGACAGCTACAGTTACACTGTACTAAGAGACTTTCTATAGACTGCTGCAGACTTTTGGACACCGTAATGAGTCTTTGGTACAAGCTGTCACAATCCTGACACCACATGGAAGTGTAATGTATCTTAACAACACCGGTGGGAAGTACTGAGTCAGCTAGCCAGGACACACACACCACTATAGACGCAACACACTGCTCCAGACACCAACTCATCACACAACCATACTACACTTAGACGGGGGTCAGTGACGGGGGTCTCTCGGGGGGGTGTGGGGGGGTGGGATGGTGGGTGGTGGGTGGGTGGGGGGGCGCGGGGGGCTAGGGCAGGTTGCAAAGCACACGAATCTCGGGACCCAGAGTCTACGTAGGGAGGGTAGTATGCAGTATGTTGATTGCAACTCTTCAGTTCAGTCAGTTGTAGATCAGGAAAAACTATTGTTTTACTACTTGACTTAACATAGGAATATTGTCTACTTTGTCTTATAACCTACATTAATGATTTAGGCTTTGAGAAATGTCCTGATTTACTATTACTAATCCTGCTAATAATGAAGAGGGTTGAGACTGATTTGTCATGCTACGTTTTGAAATGTATTGTCTTCTAACATTTTATGCAGCCGCCACGGGCCGGTCCTCGTCCTCCTCTCCCTCCCTCCCTCCCCCTCCCTCCCCCCCTCCCCCCCCTCCTTCCCCCAAGCATCTGTCCACTATCAGACCGACCGCCGACTATGGCAGTCGGATCCTCTCCCTCCCATCCTTCAATTTCCAAAAAAAACAAAAAAAACAACACGAAACACAAAATAAAAATAAATAAATAAATAAAAAATCCCTGGCGCTATTGTGCTCACTACCTGGAGAGCCGACACGACTCATACGAGGTGTCCCAACAGGGCTCGCCCACGAAGGCTTATGCCTCCTCCCCCCCCCCTCTCCCCCATCCCCAAAATCTTAAGAGCTCCCCGCCTCACATCCGCATCAAAGCCACATAGCACCTAAGAACCAGAGGCAGTGAAGCCGAACAACCCACTAGGTTTATCGGAAAGCCCATGGCACACTCAAGTTACAGTAGGCAAACGTTTTATGGTATCAGGGGGCCGCACCGGCTGTTAGGTTCATGACCCACCACTCCCAGACTGTAGCAGTCGTCGCGGAGATGAGGGTCCATGCACCCCCCCACAGTCTGGCAAGGTATAAGACCAGACACGTACGGCAACACCGTACCATCCTCTTCCCCACCCCTCCTTACCCCCGACTCTCCCTCATCCACCTAGATACCCCGCCCACCCATTGTTCACACCGGTCTTGGACGAAATTAGAGGCGCAACAAGCACACCCACAATCCCAGTCCCAACTTAAGTCTTCAAGGAACAGAGGTGGGAGTACAACTCACCCCCATCTATACGCATACGCCTATCGATCCATAAGGCAACGTCACAGACCCCCGAATATCTATCGGGACCAAATGCACCCACCCAAACCTCAAGATTATGGCTCTTAAAGTATCCTCGCTTAATGTTAAAGGCCTTAACGCCCCTCGCAAGCGAAGAACACTTTATAGGGAACTTCGCAGGTTGAATCCAGACATAGTATTCCTTCAGGAGACACACCTGCCCCGATCCGCCCAGGTCTCCCTCCGCGACTCCACATATCGCATGGCCGCCGAGGCACGCACCTTTCGTAAACATAACGGAGTAGCGATTCTCACGCACAAACGATGCCCAATACACATAACTCAGGTGACTCCAGACCCAGAAGGCAGGTACGTCTTAGCGACCGGCCGGATCCACTCGCAACCCATCCACTTAATCAACATATACGCCCCCAATACGCACTCACCCCAATTTTGGAACCAGATATCAGACATGGTCCTCGCCCTCCCCACCGGGATAATCCTCCTGGGTGGAGACTTAAACGCAACACCCGCTCCAGCCATTGACAGAAGCTCACGCCCAGGACTGCTTAGGTCCCACGGCATGGGCGCTCAAGACAAACAATTATACAATTTTATTCGTAAAACAGGCCTCATAGATGCGTGGAGGGCGCAACACCCCTCTGATAAAGACTTTACCTATTACTCGCCGCCCCACGACACATACTCGCGTATAGACATGTTCTTGACCAACCATACAGGCTACACAAAAACACAAAGAACAGACATAGGTACCATCGCATGGTCAGACCATGCAGACATCGCAATCTACCTTACCGGCCTCCAAAGCCCCACCCCTTGGACGTGGAGACTGAACACATCCCTCCTCAAGGACCCCCTAGTAGTAGAGGACATACAGAAACAACTAACCACATACTTTACGGAAAACCTAACCCCAGAAATCCCAATGACCACGGTGTGGGCGGCCCACAAAGCAGTGATCCGGGGCTCCCTAATCAAAATAGCTACCCACAAAAAAACCCAAAAAACTCAGAAACTCACTCAACTGCTAGACACCCTCCGCACAGCGGAGCAACGCCACAAAACTGACCCGACTCCCCTAACGCTACAACTTCTCCAAAACACCCGCATCACGATTAGGCAACTGCTCATAGATGACACAGCCAGAGCTCTCACTTGGACAAGAAGAACATATTATGACAAGTCCAATAAAATGGACACTCTTCTAGCCCGCACACTGCGTCCTAGAACGCAACACCCACACATCACCAAGATAAGAGCCCCTGATGGCACCATGAAAACTTCCCCGGCCGACATAGCCCGAACTTTCACAACCTTTTACACAGCGCTCTACAACCACTCCCCACAAGACGACACAACAAACACAGTGGAGAACCAGAAAATAACCGACTTTCTCACCCACCTAAATTTGCCAAAACTGCATAATACAGCCATAATGGAACTAGCAGCACCAATTACTAAAGATGAAATCGACTCAGCCATCTCCTCTCTCAAAAGTAATAAAGCCCCCGGCCCTGACGGTTTCGAGCTATTATAAAACTTTCAGAGAAACCCTAATCCCACATTTAGAATCCTTATTCAGGGACCTAATGACGGGAACCCCGCCAGATGGGGACATGACTCGGGCAAACATTATCCTACTACCGAAACCAGGCAAAGACCACACACAGCCAGAAGCATACCGACCTATCTCACTCATAAATCATGATAGCAAACTTTTCGCCAAGATCTTAGCGGGTAGACTGAACCCATACTTGACAAGCCTAGTCCATGCTGACCAAGTAGGATTCATACCTGGACGCCAGTTGTTCGAAAACACGAGACGCAGCATCGACTTGATTGGGATGCTAGCAACCACAAAAACACCATCCTTAGCGCTTTCACTCGACGCAGAGAAAGCTTTCGATCGTGTAAAATGGCCTTACATGTTCACCCTTTTGAAACACCTAAACATGCCCCACACATACATAACAGCCATCCGTGCATTATACACCTCCGTTTCAGCGCAAATAAAGATTACTGGGACGGCCTGCCCATCCTTTACAATTACCAATGGCACCCGACAGGGATGCCCCTTATCCCCTCTTCTCTTTGTGCTGACACTCGAACCACTTCTCCAAGCCATTCGAGAACACCCACAAATCAAAGGGGTCAAAGTAGACGACCAGGAATTCCTGGTTTCAGGATACGCAGATGATATCCTGCTGACCATAACCGAACCCACCCCCACGCTTCAGGCCCTACTCCCACTCCTGGGTGAGTACGGGACGATTTCGGGATACAAAGTAAATGTAGAAAAATCTAGTGCACTCCCAATAAACCTCACGCAGACGGACATAAACAAAATCACCTCAGACCACCACATAAAGGCTACACCAACGTACCTTACATATCTGGGCATCAAATTACCGGCAGACACCACCGCACTCCATAGACTGAACTACACACCCATGATAGAAAAACTCATCTCGGACATGGAGACCTGGGCGGATAAACCCATATCCTGGATAGGGAGAATACATTCAATCAAGATGAATGTCCTACCCCGAATTTTATTTATTTTTCAAGCTCTACCCATCCCCATCACAAAACATGACCTCATCCCCCTACAACGAGCAATAGACAGATTTATATGGCAAGATAAGAGGCACAGGGTAGCCCGTAACATACTGTATCGCCCTAGATTGAGAGGAGGTCTGGGGTTGCCCCACCTACACTTTTATTACATAGCCGCACAGATGGCACAAATAGCCCTATGGCACACCCCCCCAGAGACTAGAAGGTGGGTAGACCTGGAATCTGCACTAATGAGATCCGATCTCCCACAATTCTATATCTGGACACCGAAGGAGCACAGAGCGCGCCCGAGAACGACATGCCCAGCTATTACTAACTCTATCCACATATGGGACACCTACGCCATCAAACACGAACTCACCACCACGTCCTCCCCTCTTAACCCAATATATCGTAATAAGGCATTCACGCCAGGCATGAGACCCTGGGACTTTAAAGGCCTAGAGCATGCCGGACTCCAGAGGGTATACCAACTTTACAAAGGAGATACAATAGTCACATTTCCGGAGCTACAAGCCAAAGCAACCTTGAAGCCAGCCGACTTCTTTAGATACCTACAACTCAAACATTACGCGACCCAAGCGACGGTAAAAACAGCCGCCAAAACCAATCCAACCTTCTTTGAGCGCATCTGCCTCACAGAACAATATCAGAGAGGCCTAATCACCCAATTGTACTCCCACCTCTGTTCCACCACTCGGGAATGGGGGACCCTACATTACACAGAAAAATGGGAAACAGACTTGGGGGAAACCCTGGAGGGCGTAGACTGGCAGGATATTTGGGAAGCCAATTCCAAAACCTCCATCTGTGTAACGATGCAAGAACAGGCATATAAGACGATGCTCAGGTGGTATATTACCCCGGTCCAACTCTATCACATGAAGAAAACACCCACAGATCTCTGTTGGCATAACTGCGGAGAAAAAGGGACTTACGCACACATGTGGTGGTACTGTCCCACAATCAAAATTTTCTGGGAAAGCATCCAGAAGCTTATATCGCAGATTCTAAATAGACCAATAGACCTAAACCCTTGGACCTTCCTCCTAGCCAGACCCCTTGCCGATTTGCACAGACCAGAACAACAATTGCTCAACAAGATTGCTCTAGCTGCTAGAAAGGCACTAGCCCAAACATGGTTGCAGCCCCCCCCCCCCATTGTCCACAGTGCTCAACAAGATCAAAGAGTGTCATCTCATGGACAAATTAACGGCCCAAATGAGAGGCACTATGAAAGCATTCACAAAGGTATGGGAACCATGGGATAACTACACTGACGACTAATTAGCCACGGATGACGTCCAGGACCACCCCCTCCTCCTCCCCCCCCCTTTCTACAACCAGTTTTCCACTACCCCTTCCCCCAATTCTAGGCCGAGCTTACCGGTAACCCGGCCTATAAGTTCAACACACCCAAACCACTGCAACAAAACGACAACTATGTTATTTGGTCAAAAGTCACAAGTTAAGTTATATATGTTCCTAAGTGTTGTTCTTACCTTGTTATTGTAAAACAATGAAAAACAATGACAGACAGATGTTTAATACGAATGATGTAAATGGCTTGTCATGTAAACCACTTGTACAATTTTGAGGCTTCTGCACAAGCCACATAACTGCATAACTCACTTATGTCTGTCATTGACAAAATAAAGAATTATAAAAAAAAAAAAAAAGATTGATCAACATTGGAGGGGAGATTGAGGTCTCTGTCCCAATGTAAAACCTTTTGGATACACAGACTGCAGACACCGGAGCCGAGGGGATTGAATATGGAGATTGATTTGGTTTTCTTTCTGTAAAATGTATCATTGCTGTCAATATGGAGAGGAACCATAGGGAGCCAGGTTTAAATTCAAAAGGGAAATTGACACTCAACATATAAAGTCTAACATTTGTATAGTTCTAGGTTTTTTATTATTATTTTCCAATTATATTTGTATTTCTACTATTTTTGTAAAAAAAATTTTACATTCTTTATTTTAGTTGTGCACGGAAAGTTACAAACAGCACACTCTGCCATAACAGCTAGGGCATGCGGATCTTCAGACATAGGTTTACATAGGTTAGGCAATGAAAATCTTTGCACATTTTTATGAATTGGTGTTGCAAAACAGAAAGTTGCATCCATTCTTGAAATTTTGAAATTTCTGAGGGTGGTGAACAAGGCTAGTGAAACACCTGTTATGCATGCAAGAATAGCCAATAGGTTAATTAACATATTGCAATGCCCCCAGGGCAAGTGGTACACGCTTTAACATTTAAAGGCAATTACAGGAGTCTGCACTTTTTTCAAGATTAAAACTAATATCAATACCAGTGTAACATACAAGCCTATAGAAAAAAAACAAAAAAAACTCACGTTGGCATATGATATGCTTAATATTGTAGTATGTTCAAGCTAGTCGTGGGTTAATCACTTTGCGTGTGTGTGAGGGTACAGGCTAAACTACGTGTCAGTAAGATTAAACAGGGGTCAGAGGACTAGACATGGGTGAAGCTTCTCATCTCAACAGTGGTGCGTTTCTAATGTAGTCGACTGGTGTAAATTAGTCCACATAAGCATCCTCTCTATAGCAATGGCTACTCCCGGTGGCAGCCCCAGTGTATGCCATAGGTAGGCACAGTCACCAAAGGTCCCATGAGTCCCGTCAAGTGGCCCATCTCAGCCGATGCCCCCATGTGGCAGTTGATGTGCAAGCCTCCCGGTGAGCTGATGCAGGACATATCCAGCTGGTGCCTGGTGGGAGTGCAGGAGCTCTGTTGCTGTCAGCCAGACTTTAGGCAGTGGCGCTCTCTGTGGGGTCTTCCTGGTGGACCTCGGCGTCCTCTTTGTCCGTCGCTTGGGCTGTGTATGCCGCTTGAGCAGACGTCGTGGGGGGTCCAGCCTGGTGAGTATGTCGTCAAGGATAGAGTTTGGCGCTGGGAGCCATGTGGCATCCGCCATCTTGCATCGACCGCCGAAGGTCGCACCCGTAACCGGGGGCTTGATTGCCGGGGTTGCTCTGCCTTCATAGGGTGGACCGGGATCACCCCCACCGGTCCAAGGGGGGGGTCTGCGGGGCTCTGGTTCAGGCTTGTCAGCAGCCAGGTTGCCCAGAAGCAGGGGATCGACTGCTTCCCCCATCCAGCGCCCACCAGGCCGCTTTTCCCGCGGAGGCCGCAGGACTGGCATCCCGAGTTGCCTACCTCCTTTCCGCTTTGTGGGTAAGTCAGGTAGCTTGGGTGTCGAATGGCGTTGCTCAGATCGAGCCTTAATGTGCTTTATAGTGCTTTTTTTGGCATGTTGGTGGAGGAGCTCTTCCGAAATGCATCCTGCCGCCATGCTGATCAGGCCCCGCCCCCTGTATTTATATTATTTACATTTATTTATATTTATTTTTATTCTTATTTTTATAATTTACATAATTACTTTTATCTTTATATTTATATTTATATTTTTATTAATTATTTTCAATTTTATCGTTTTTTTTATTTATACTTATATTTTACTTTCCTCTAATTTTCTGTTTATCGGAACAAATCTTTCTTTATCATAAGGAGCCTATTTTAGGGCATCTTATTTATTTATTTTACATTTTTCTATAAAGGAATATGGATTCATACGATTATTTCGAAGTGGACAAATTCCTCACTCCATTAATTTCGGTCTGCCATATGGGGTCACTATGATAAAAAAGTAAAAATACATAAAATGGATCGAGTATAATTTAGGAATTTGCTCTG
This sequence comes from Pelobates fuscus, assembly GCF_036172605.1. Classification (NCBI taxonomy): domain Eukaryota; kingdom Metazoa; phylum Chordata; class Amphibia; order Anura; family Pelobatidae; genus Pelobates; species Pelobates fuscus. Next base: position 63,525,309 of record NC_086321.1, read on the forward strand.
ATCCAAATCTGGATCCAAGAAATAAAGGATTTAAAATAAGTAAAAATGCTGTTGACTATTGAGTAACTTCTTCTCTCTAATAGATAACAAACTCTCCTGAGATTGCTTTGTGATTGTATGGAGAATAACGTTTAGTGAACATTTGGAACGCACGAGATGACAGAATGGAACGCAAGCCGGATGTGTAGCAGTCACATGGATAAATACACGACAGAGATTGAGAAGATTACGATCAGCGGTGAGAAAGAGAAACAAGCTCCACAGATTGGTGAATTAGAAGACAACACCCATGAGCACACTGGACGGAATCAGGAAGAACCCTATTTAAGAAGGGGGTGTAAAGGGAAGGGTAGGACATGAAATTGTTAGATATATTTTTTATGATTGTACAAAAGGTGGTCCCTGAGGAAGTTTCCATAGAAACGAAACGCGTAGGACCGGTGATATACCACCAATTTAAACATACCTATTTTATTCAATTTGTTTGTAATAAATCATTTTTTACCTACCTACGTGATTCCTGATTTGGATCCAAAAGCACCATTCTGACTGAGAAACCAGACCTCCCCTGGGGGGAAAGGCAACTTTAATGTGTTCTTTTCATCTGGAGTCTGTGAGTTCCATATAAAGTGGGGGCACTGCAAACCTCCTCCAACAGTGAGTGTTGCAGTATTATTTGTTATATTTTGTTTTAGATATCCAGCTGTATCCTATTTTCTGTATAGTTTTAGGTCTATGTGAGGTCACCATCAGGGAAGGGATCTTGGGAAGCTGTACTACTAAGTTAAGTAGCTCTTTTCAATATTCTATCACTTTGGGGTGTATTGGGTACGTTTTGTGTTTTAGATGTCAATATTGTACAGGCAATATGACACTATGCATTTATTTATTTTTCTTCTTGCAGCTCAATAATACTTCCTGTAAAAATAATTTGCTTTTGGTAAATTGTTTTGTTTTATATTATTTTGAACCAATATACCCCATCAAGTAATATAGATAAGAAATGCATAGCGATCACTGTGGATACTTTGCTGAAACCTCACACCGTAACAGAAATGGCAAAAAATAGGAATGGCAGATGGATTACTGTAGGATCTGGTAGACTTGGAGTTGTGGATAAAAGGCATATTGCACAGTCTGTTGTTCTACATAATTCATTTTCTGCACTTTCAGAGTGTAGTGGTGTCCTGGAGATAGGCACTGAGGCTAGTGGTGTTGTGCAGAGAGGCACTGAGGCTAGTGGTGTTGTGCAGAGAGGCACTGAGGCTAGTGGTGTTGTGCAGAGAGGCACTGAGGCTAGTGGTGTTGTGCAGAGAGGCACTGAGGCTAGTGGTGTTGTGCAGAGAGGCACTGAGGCTAGTGGTGTTGTGCAGAGAGGCACTGAGGCTAGTGGTGTTGTGCAGAGAGGCACTGAGGCTAGTGGTGTTGTCCAGAGAGGCACTGAGGCTAGTGGTGTTGTGCAGAGAGGCACTGAGGCTAGTGGTGTTGTGCAGAGAGGCACTGAGGCTAGTGGTGTTGTGCAGAGAGGCACTGAGGCTAGTGGTGTTGTGCAGAGAGGCTTGGAGACTATGGTGAGGCCTAATAGAAAGCAGTTGTTGTTGGGGGATTCCATCATAAGAGGTGTGGAGATGGACAATGGTGGTCTTGTGAGGTGTCTTCCCGGAGCTACTGCTCACAGAGACAGGAGACGTATCTGTAATATTGTTAAGCAAGCAAAGCAGGAAGGGGAATTGGATGTACTTGTCCATTTAGGGACAAATGACTTGGCTTGCAATGAGGTTTCAGAGGTTAAGGAAGTTTTTAGTGTTTTTGCCAATGATATACGGCAGGTTGCTTCCACATTGTCATTCTCTGAAGTTCTGCCTGTGCATAACACTCAGAACGACAGGCGGATGCGTATTAGGGACTTTAACTTGTGGCTTGGTGAATGGTGTCCGGAGCAAGGATTTGGCTTTATTGCTCATGGTAGCTCTGTTTGGAATGGAAATAAACTGTACAAAAAAGATGGTTTGCATCTTTCTCAAAAGGGAACAAATGTTCTCAGTGAGCAGTTCAGAGGTTTTGCTAGGATGTTTTTAAACTAGGAGGGGGGGGCAAAAGGGTGATAAAACATCAATCCAATTGTCCCCCAAAACAAGGACAGAAGGTGCCTGTAGCAAGTGTGTTAAAAAATGATAAGCTTAGAGTCATGTCTACAAATGCTCGCAGTTTAGGGAATAAGATCCATGAACTTGTGGCAATAATGGCAACTGATAATGTAGATTTAGTCGCTGTTACTGAGACATGGTATAATGAGAAAAATGACTGGGACATAGCAATACCAGGGTACTCTTTATATAGAAAAGACAGGGAAGGCAAGAAAGGGGGAGGGGTGGCCCTGTATGTAAAGGATAGCATAACATCTAGCCTAATAAAGGTTAGTGAGGCGAACATAGAGTCCGTTTGGGTTACGTTAGAATTTGGTAATCACACAGTAACTCGTGTAGGTGTGATTTATAGGCCCCCAGGACAAATTGAAGAGTTAGATAATCTACTAGTTGAAGAAATAGCTAAAATGACAATGAAGGGGGAAGTTATCATCATGGGTGACTTTAATCTTCCTGATGTGAATTGGAAAACAAAAATAGCTACTTGTGCCAGGAGCACACATATTCTAAACTCCCTACTGGGATTGTCTCTAAAACAAGTCATTGAGGAGCCAACTCATAAAGAGGCCATACTAGATTTAGTGTTAACAAATGGAGATTTGGTATCAGATATTACTGTAGGTGAAAGTTTAGGATCCAGTGATCATCAGTCAGTGTGGTTTAATATAAGAACAGTGACTGAGTCACACCACACAAAAACAAAAGTTTTAGACTTTAGAAAAACAGACTTTTCTAAAATTAGAATATGTGTAAAGGAGTCATTATCAGACTGGAGCAATTTATATGGAGTCCAAAAGAAATGGGATTATTTAAAAGTTGCACTACTGAAGGCAACAGAAAATTGCATTAGGCTTGTCAGTAAAAGCAAAAAATTCAAGAAACCACTGTGGTACTCCGCAGATGTGGCCAAAATAGTAAAAAACAAAAAGTTAGCATTTAGTAATTATAAAAAAACCTAGAGTGAGGAAGACAGAATGACCTATAAGATTAGGCAGAAAGAGGCTAAGCAAGTTATAAGAGCTTCCAAATCCCACACAGAAGAGAAAATAGCACAGTCAGTAAAAAAGGGGGACAAAACTTTTTTTAGATACATAAATGAGAAAAGAAAAGTAAAACAAGGATTAGTTAGATTAAAAACAAAAGAAGGAAGGTATGTAGATGAGGATAAAGGTCTAGCTGACTGCCTCAATGAATATTTTTGTTCGGTATTTACAGATGAAAATGAAGGAAAGGGACCTCAGTTAAGAAAAAGGATAAATGAGTCATTTATTACACGTGAGTTTACAGAGGAAGAGGTTCTATTTCAACTGTCAAAAGTAAAGACAAATAAGTCAATGGGACCTAATGGAATACACCCAAAGCTATTAAAAGAGCTTAGTGGTGTACTAGCAAAACCATTAACAGATTTATTTAACCAATCATTGATAGCAGGAGTAGTCCCAGAAGATTGGAAGTTAGCGAATGTTGTGCCCATTCACAAGAAAGGTAATAGGGAGGAGTCGGGCAACTATAGGCCAGTAAGCCTTACTTCAGTAGTGGGGAAAGTGATGGAAACCATGTTAAAGGATAGGATTGTTGAACATCTAAAAACACATGGATTTCAAGACCAGAGACAACATGGGTTTACTTCAGGGAGATCATGCCAAACTAATCTTATTGATTTTTTTGATTGGGTAACTAAAATTATAGATCAGGGTGGTGCAGTAGACATTGCTTACCTAGATTTCAGTAAGGCTTTTGACACTGTTGCACATAGAAGGCTTATCAATAAACTGCAATCTTTGAGTTTGGATTCCAATATTGTTGAATGGGTGAGGCAGTGGCTGAGTGACAGGCAACAGAGGGTTGTAGTCAATGGAGTATATTCGAAGCTTGGGCTTGTCACCAGTGGGGTACCTCAGGGATCTGTACTTGGACCCATTCTCTTTAATATTTTTATTAGTGATATTGCAGAAGGTCTTGATGGTAAGGTGTGTCTTTTTGCGGATGATACTAAGATATGTAACAGGGTTGATGTTCCAGGAGGGATAAGCCAAATGGAAAATGATTTAGGTAAACTAGAAAAATGGTCAGAGTTGTGGCAACTGACATTTAATGTGGATAAGTGCAAGAAAATGCATCCTGGACGTAAAAACCCAAGGGTAGAGTACAAAATATTTGATAGAGTCCTAACCTCAACATCTGAGGAAAGGGATTTAGGGGTGATTATTTCTGATGACTTAAAGGTAGGCAGACAATGTAATAGAGCAGCAGGAAATGCTAGCAGAATGCTTGGTTGTATAGGGAGAGGTATTAGCAGTAGAAAGAGGGAAGTGCTCATGCCATTGTACAGAACACTAGTGAGACCTCACTTGGAGTACTGTACACAGTACTGGAGACCCTATCTTCAGAAGGATATTGATACCTTAGAGAGAGTTCAAAGAAGGGCTACTAAACTGGTTCATGGATTGCAGGATAAAACTTACCAGGAAAGGTTAAAGGATCTTAACATGTATAGCTTGGAGGAAAGACGAGACAGGGGGGATATGATAGAAACATTTAAATACATAAAGGGAATCAACACAGTAAAGGAGGAGACTATATTTAAAAGAAGAAAAACTACCACAACAAGAGGACATAGTCTTAAATTAGAGGGACAAAGGTTTAAAAATAATATCAGGAAGTATTACTTTACTGAGAGGGTAGTGGATGCATGGAATAGCCTTCCAGCTGAAGTGGTAGAGGTTAACACAGTAAAGGAGTTTAAGCATGCGTGGGATAGGCATAAGGCTATCCTAACTATAAGATAAGGCCAGGGACTAATGAAAGTATTTAGAAAACTGGGTAGACTAGATGGGCCGAATGGTTCTTATCTGCCGTCACATTCTATGTTTCTATGTTTCTATGAAATATATCACATTATATCAGGTAGAGGAAATACGTTTTAGTTGATATATTTAAAAAATACTGAAAAAACAACTTTAATGGGGGGAGGGGGGGCTTGGTAGCCATACTGGATGGTCGCAGATCAGTGGAGCTCCAGCCAGAAAAACAACTAAAGCGACTTTAAGGGTGATTACACCCCATTTACAGACATACCTGTACTGGACCCACGCTTGGTAAACACTGGGCGACTTTGGAACGAATTCCGGGTCTCCGAACGCAAGCCGATCAACCATTGCGGCATCCAGTCACTCAAGGCCTGTGGGCTCTCGGCGGGAGAAGCGGCCGTTCTCTCCGCCTGAGGTGGCCCGGGCTCTTTGCATCGCAGAACTTAGGAGCCCCGAACTCCCCCCCCTCTGGACCGGCGGGGGATATCCCGGCCCCCACCAGGTCACTCTGGTGGCTTAAGCGATGAAACAGCAGCACTACTGACAAGATGGAAGGTTGTGGCCTACCTCTTAAGATGGCCACCACGCTGGGGTCTGATGCCTTCCCTCAGCCTCCTCTGACACACGTGGACCCGCTCCTGCAGGCTCTAGACTGACTATTTGCCCGATTCTGGGAGAAGCTATCTGCTCGGGCACATATCTTATCTGCAACTCCCACAAATCAAGCCAAGACTCCCCTGATCTGCTTGGACGACAGGGGATGAAGAGCTGGGCCTCCACCGAGCATCCCCTATTTGACACCACGGAGGCGAAGACGCAAGCAGCTGGTGCCTAAACGCCGAAGAACCAGCACACATACCTGCTCCCGCTCACAGAGACGGCGGAACCACCCCAGCCCACCCAGGTGAGGGTTCCATGAAAAGCGAGACCAGCCACAAGAAACTGAAGGCTTGGAAACACAGCTCATGAAGATCAGTCGTGGCTTACAGCTGGAGGGCCTCTGAGCGCAGCATCAAGCAATTGGAGCCCGGCGGGGTCATCCCTCCCTTAGATCTGCGGACGGACTTGGACACCCACCTGCCATCAGCCTCCCATCCCTGGGCATCAGCTGAACTGCCCTACCCACGGACTGCAGTCATGTACTACAAGCACACAGTGCTTACTTGCACTGAACTCAAGAGGCAGCAATTACTCAGAGCACCTGACTTGCAAAGACAACGCATTAAGCTGCATTGGGAAGTCTGTGATTGGACAGACACAAAAAGTATGGACAGGGTTAGAAGAGGGCAGCTTACAAAGGCAGCAGACAAGAGAACTGCAGTTTTTGCAAGCTATTTTTATTATTATTATTGGTATTGGTATTTAAATAGCTCTAACTAATTCCGCAGCACTTTACAATATTATGAAAGTGGGGGGAAATTTACAATAAATGAGACAATTACACAGTGACATTAGAACAATAGGTAGAGGAGGGCCCTGCTCAAATGAGCTTACAGTCTAAAGGAGGTGGGGTACAAATACACAACAGGGCAGCAAGGTTTGACAGCCACCAAACAAGGTGGAAAAGTAGCATAACTGGAGGAGAGAGTGGAGCATGGCTCTTTAGGAGAGAAAGAGTCCATAAGCATTTCTGAACAAATGTGTTTTGAGGGACTTCTTAAACAATTGAAGACTAGGGGAGAGTCTGATAGGGGTAGGCAGGCTGTTCCAAAGGAAGGGAGCCGCCCGCGAGAAGTCCTGCAAACGTCAGCAGTAAGGGTGCAAGCAACGGACAGGAGAAGGTCACCGGCAGAGTGGAGAGACCGAGAAGGGGCATATATACGAACCAGTAAAGAAGTGTAACACAGGCTAGAGTTGTTTAGAGCTTTATTGGTAAGGGTTAGTATATTGAATTGACACCTACAGGATACAGGAAGCCAGTGTAAAGAGCAACAGAGGGGGGAGGTATGGGAGAAACGATGGGTGAGAAAGATCAGCCTGGTGCCAGCATTCATTGGTTACAGATTGTAGGGGGGCAGTACAGCTTCTGGGAAGACCAACTAGGAGAGAATTACAGTAATCCATGCGATAGATTACCAGAGCATGAACAAGCTACTGGAAGCATCTTGCTTGAGAAAGTGGTGGATGCGGGTAATGTTTTGTAAGGTGGAATCGACAGGTTTTAGAAATAACTACAATGAAAAATGCATAATTACATGTATGCAAGTTTTCATTTGGGTTATATCTACTAAACAGTGATTTTTTTTATTTTGGTAATGGAGTTTATAAGAGCTTGGGCTAAGATATTCATCCATGTCTATTATTGTATTTGTGTGCACGTATGATCATTTGCCTATTTAATACTAATAGGCTTATTTACTAGTCAGGAATTGAAAGTGAATTGGTTGGCCATAATAGCCAAATAGTTGGCCATAATAGCCAAATGTGGAAAAAGATCCCCAACTTAGCCTTTATTTTAGATATTAAATTAAATTTCAAATTCCCAACAGTTTACACTTAAGTGAATAGCACTGTGTGATATCTACTACCCAATCCCAAAGTTCAAAGGAGCGCAAAGTAACATTTTGCTTTTACATTTAAAAAAGATTTCCACTGCATCTCCAATGACAAAACCGTTCATACAATTTTGCAGTTGGAACTAGTCCAACTATATTTTTTGGGGAAAAGAATGGAGTCTGTATTTTCTTTTCTTCGAGAACATGCTTCAATTTGGCTTTTGTAGTGAGGAAAATTATAAACGGACTAGAAAACCCACGATTTCTATAAAACGCCAATAACTCAGGAATAGATTTATAACAACATCAACTGAAGTGGAGTGTCCTTGAGTCTGGCCAGGCTATTCTGTGTTACATTATATACGGTAATACTTACAAGTTGGGTGCCCCACAAAGCGTTACAGTTCAATATTGACATAAAAGAAATGTGCTGACACTGTTCTGACCTTTAAAAAAGAAAAAGAAAAAGAAGAAAAAAAAAAAACACCAAAGTGCTGGGGAAAAAGCTACAAAGAAGAAAAAAAATATGAAGAAGAAAAAAAAAAGAATGGGCATTTAGCACAGCTGTCTGCCTCTTCTTCTGTTCAAATATTTGTAAAGAAATATATGAGCATAATTATCTGCAAAGTGTAGCATGAATTTTACTGAATGAGTGAAAACTACTTAATAACTGACACACACAGAGCTATTGATAGGTAAACGAGTTATCACATACAGGATATTGTCAACCAGCGCCGCTACCACCATTTACAGGAGGACACCTGTGAACAGTCAGCTTGAAATTTATACAGAGAAAATTGTATCAAAAAAATTACAGCATCCCTTGGAGCTTTCAAACAGTTAGTTATCTGCGGAAAAAAAAAGAAATGAAGGCCACGGGCCCCCCCGCCTGTGCTCTAAAACATCTCTTTGCTTTTAATGAGCAAATCTTTGACATTATTTTAAACATAGAAGATGCCTTAATTACAGAGCACTTTAAAAGCACTAATCTTACAATAAAACCAAGGTTTACATGGCTCAACACACAGTGTGATGTTAGAGGCTTGTGTACGAGCGTAAAAATCATCCTTTGTCTTACACAGAGCACAACGCTGTTATTTCCTTACTCATGGCAGTTCCTAATAAAATACTGTTTGATATTGTCTTTCATACGGATTTCAGTCCTGATCCGCTGGAGATTCAGTTTCAAAATAATAACACAGTCACGTTCTAATCTGCAATGTAAGGAGGAAGCAGGCTCGTACGTCAAACGTCCTTCTATAGTGTCGGAAATGGCTTTGTTTTACGTACAGTTTGGTGCAGAGACATGCTGGAACGGTCATTTAACCAGTATTTTATAATAATTATATTAACAGGACTGTTATGAAGGTATCTTTGTAGCATACGTTCAATACAAAGAAAAACTCCCTTCACCGAAGTTGTTCTTCTGACCTATCCGGTTTGTGTAGTACTGCATATTCACTAATGTAGTACAAAAAATATCAAAAAAATGAATAGATAAATACAAAAAACCTGTATGAAACAAAATGACTAAATCGAAACACTAAAGGCCTTAATCAGCATCCTCTGCCTAGATAGATAGATAGATAGATAGAATATATTTAAAGGGACACCATAGGGACCAAAACAACGTTAACTTAATGAAGCAGTTTTTTTGTATAGATCATGCCCCTGCAGTCTCACTGCTCAATTTAAGTCTCTCCTATTTAGGAGACAATTCGCTTTGTTTCTACAGCCATAGTCACACCTCCCTGAATGTGACTTGCACAGCCTTCCTAAACTCTTCCTGAAAATGAAGCTAGATATTCTGGGTAGGTTCCGTTATTGCACAGTCTGTTTAATCTATAATTTATTTTCTCCTGTGCTGTTAATTGTCTCCTAGACCTGTACTCTGTGTGTGATTTAAAGATTAATTTACAGAATAGGAGATAAAAACTTGTAAAGCTATTTAACATCTAACTCCAAATAAAACCATTTTTTTTTCTTCAATGCAGCCTGTATCAGTCACAGCCAAGGGAGGTATAGCTAGGGCTGCAGAAACAAAAACAAAAGTGGTTTAACTCCTAAATAGCAAATAATTGAGCAGTGAGACTGCAGGGGCATGACCCATACACCAAAACTGCTTCATTAAGTTAAAGTTGTTTTGTGGGCTATAGTGTCCCTTTAAGCAAGCTCTTTAAATCATATTCGCTTAGCTCTTGCTTTGTGGAACTTGAGATTCCATGTGAGCCAACAGGAAGTACAGATATTCATGAAGCACTTAACTTTGTATGCTATTACAAACAGGGCATCTTATCATACATCCTAGGGCCCCTTAGTGTGTCTGTTTGTAAGGGATGTAGTGTGTGTATAGCAGATGCAGATCTGTATGTAGATTTGTTCATGTATGCTATACACGTGTTGTTAGAATTGAATGTCTGTTTTGTTTTCTATTGTACAGCACTGTGGAATATGTAAGTAATTGTAATTGTGTGTAAGGGATACTGAGTGTATGTATAGTGGATGTAGTGTGTGTGTTCAGAGGACATAGTATGTGTTTATGAAGGGAATACAATGTGTGTGTATTGAGGATGTAGTGCATGCGTAAAGGATGTAGTGTGTGTGTATGATATGTAAGTGTGCATGGGATGTAGTGTGTGTGTAATGGATGTTTTGTGAGCGTAAGGGATGATGTGTGTGTGTGTGTGTGTGTGTGTATAGAATATAGTATGTGTGCACTATTTGTGTACCTGTGCCAGGTAGAGGGGCCATACATTCCATGGTGGTCCAGTGACTCCGGTTTGCACTCTGCTGCCTTCCCACAAGCCCCGTACAGAGTGCAATGTTGGAGCATGCCGTGGTAACTCATGGCAATGCTCTGACAGCTGGGCTTGAGAGAGAAGAAGGTCCCAGCCAAGCCCGGGCCCATTACAGGTGTATTATCTGTACCTACGGTGGCAGCCCACAAGACAGAATAAGATGTGTTGTACGTTAAATATTCTCCCTGCTGGACCCATTATATCTGTTTGATAATCTACTCATTGTGGAGGAACATTAGCAAGATATAGAAGGAACCTGTCACAGTAGGTACAGTTCCTCTGGACATGTTCCCTAATGAGAAGGGAAGTAGAAATACCTCGCGTGCTTATGTCCCATCTGCCTGATGTCAAAATCTAATTTGTTCTAAAAGGAATTAGTTGTCTCTACAATGTCAAATGATGTCATCGCTTCTTATCATCTGCACATTAATGATACTTTAAAAATAAAAATTCATGGCTAAACCATTCTGCAATTTCATCAAATATGGTGTTCTGAACACAATGGCGTTAAATACAATTGCTTATGTGGTTTTTACACATGCATTCAGCCATAAAAAAAAAGAAATAGAAAGAAATCAATTAGATTAATGATCTTACCCTCTGCGAGTTTATGAGTGCCTTTTAAATATAATATGATTGTTCATTTGCTAAAACCTGTGCAGAGACTTCTAATGTTCAAAAACTATAATAGCGTTTGACACATTATGTCCATTTGAGGACCCATTAAATCGTGTGACTACATTTAATATTTGTGCAGTGTTCATGCAATTAGTTCAATAGCGTAATTAAAACCAAGATCAAATAATGGTTCAGCAAGCATCACCAATATTGTGCTTGAGTGCTATGATGTGTTTATTCACTGCCAATGTTTTTCATAGAAAGAAATGTCAGAGGATTCTTTGTATTGATTTTGAAATGGCTTTGGACTCTAGAGGGACTTTTTGTTGTATTAGAACAATAATATTAACCCTTTTGAGTTAACAGCCCTCAGTGCTGAGAGTTATCTGGAACATTAATCTATGGCTATATGGACTCTTAGAATACTTTATGTGACTGAGTACCTCCGACGGGTCCGCTTCCTAGATGCTTTCAGGGATTGTGGAACTCTTCAGCCCCAGTTGCCGAAGCTGAGTACTTATTCCACCCTGGACAAGGCTGCAGCTCTTTCCTTTCAGGCAGGTGTTGTCACCTCTGCCTAAATCTCTTCAGCATCTCTCTTCCAGGCAGGAATCCACACCTCTACCTAGACTGTGATGAGCTACTGCCTTTACAAAGGCACTTGTGGCTCTCGGGCCTAGCTCTTCTGTAGCATGTGCCTGAGGATACAGGAACTGTAGAATGTGCCGGAAGAGAGGGCAGTAGTGGATGCAAGGAGGGGATTGGGGCTGTAGTGAGTTTATAGTGCACAGGCTTGAATGTTTGCAGGGGTTATAAGGCTGTAGTGGGTTCAGTGGGAATAGGGGCTGTAGTGGGTGCAAGGGGAGAATAGAGGATAGCGGGTGCAGTGGGAATAGAGGCTGTAGTGGGTGCAAGGTGGGAATCGGGACTGCAGTGGGTGCAGGGGAGAGGTGCTGTAGTTGGTGCATGGGGGAATAGAGGATTTAGTATGTGCCTGATGTTATAGGGACTGTGTGTGGGGGGGGGGGGGGGGGGCAGTAGTGGGTGCAAGTGGGGGGATATGGGCTGTAGTGGATGCAGGGTGGTTGGGGCTCTAATGGGTGTAAGGGGGTAAGGGCTGTGGTTGGTACAAGGGGAATAGGGTCTATAGTGAGGTCAAGAGGGAATTTGGGCTGTAGTGTGTGCAGGGGGTAGGTTGCAGTGGATACAAGTGGTAGGGGCTGCAGGGCAGTAGGGGCTGAAGCGGTGAGACTGGAATAGTGTTGAATAAAAGGTGAGTTTTATTTAGCATTTAGATATTCAAAGGGGGTTCGATGATCCAATAGTTAACTTTCATTTGTTTACAGCACCATGCATTTGTTATCCCTGGGTTCTTGCAGTCTGTAGCCCAGTCTGCAAAGCTGGCATGGGGATGCAGGATTCTATCAGTACTAGTACAATTAGGAGAAAATACTGCAGAACACCTCATTGTGCAATGTAGAATGTATCAGTTTTGCATAGTATCAGGGGTAATGTCTCTATCACATTTAGATGACATTATAATATAAATTACAAACCGATGTAGCAATTCACAGACATAATGGGTACAGTTCTCTTGTAGAAAAAATATCATAAAAGCCTATTATATCATTAGTCATTTATTTTCAGATTTAAAAAGAAAAGAAAAACAATTGCTTTATATTTTATAGGACAAATTATTGTGAATAAAGACATACTTTCCAAACATATCTTAGCGTGAAGTCATTCTAATAAAATACATCAGGTGGGATATAAATAAAGAAATGGAAAAGAGAAGAACATTAACACTTACCATACAAAATAAATGGCATATTTAGAACTATGGGGATGATATCAATCCATAGCCTATTCTCAGTTCTGAGGCTATCGAGATTCATCGGGATATTAAAATCTGAGGAGGTATTTTTTATGGAAAAGTCTGGGGAGGTCATAACTCTGTTAAACCTTCATGTTAGATGGACTCAGCCATACATATAGGTCAGGGTGTCTGAAAAGCAATGCATTAATGTCTGGACACGTCATTTGCTTCTGTACTTTGCAGAACCTGATCCATCAGATCTGATATGCTTCAGTTGGAGCTCATCCTGGTTGCTGAAGCACCGAATTCCTTGAAGATCCCAATCTCCATGTATGGAGGGTAGAATAATATTAATCTCTGCCATCTGTGACCGTTTGCTGGACAGCTTGGAAATTGCAGTGATCAGAGTTACTCAATGTAGACTAAAACTTATCATGCAGAATTTAGGTCAGACCTAAAAATGTAGAGAAAAGGGATAGAGGATAGTGTGGGCAGGGCTCAATGCAAGTATTTTTTTTCTTAGAGATGTCTATAATTGTTATTTAGGCTTGAGCAGACTGTAGCTATCCTCTGGTACATGACCTAAACTTGGAGGTAAAACATCCAGAACACCAAAACCTTATGACAGTCTTGTTTAATAGGAGCTTTGTCCCTTCATATTCCTGTTTGTAATCTTATGAATGAGAATACAGTTTATATTATTTGTTTTTGTTTTTGTTTTTGCCATGTGTAGTGTGTTTGGATAATTCTGTTTCCAAAGTAATACAGACATTTACATGCAAACTAGTTTTTGAAATCTCTACAGAGTGGCTGTCTAGGAGTGGGTGGATGGGTAGGTACAGCCCAAACACACACCTATATAAAGAAATACAATATATTACCAGTTCTTAGAGTGACTGAGCTTAACATGGGGTAGTATAGAACACCGTCTGACAACAGACATAGAATAAACAGGGACATCAAGTCAGTTCAATAGCACAGAAATACGGATAAGCAAGAGATTAGGGATCGGAAACAAAAAAACCCACACCAGATATATAGAATGCATTCTCACGTAACTGAGAGTATGGAAGGTCAAAGAAGAGTGGTCACTGAGGCCAAGTGCTGCTGCTATTGGCTTGTATCAATTATGAGGCCAATGTCACGAAATGGCCGTGTACTGGTGCCATGTTAAACTATGATGGGAGTACCAGGGAATTTATAAAATGTGTAAGGTCTGTGTTGAAAAATATACTAGAATGATGCATGGCATCAACATAGGTACAGCAGCATCCAGGAGGTGCCAGGGCCATGACACGTAGGTCTGAAGTTCTACTTGTATTAGAATATTTGACTTTTTGTTCTTGGTGCAGAGAGGGGACAGAACATTAATAAAATAGATGGTTCATATGAAAATACTAGCTAAATGTAGATTAGAGCCAGTGAAACTAGCATAAATCTTCATCAATCCACACCCGTGTGCCTCACCAGTTCCACCAAAACAAGTAGCACTCTAGTTAAGGGGGGACTAGGTTTAGAGTTATTATTATTTTCTGACTTTCATGTTATAATTCTATCCGGTATTGGTGATGGCATTTTGTGAAATGGAAAGTAGCAAACCCTAATCTGCTAAGATTTGGTTTTGAATTAATAACAGCAGCAAACCGTGTAATTGCTGACACTGCATGTATAAATAGGGCATTCTAAATCCTTCTGATCGTTAGCTTATTATGCACTAAGGGTTTTAATGAATGCCCGCTGGCACCTTTTCCTAATGCACAACATTTCAAACTCAGCTATCATTCAGGAAACCAAGCAAATAAAAAAAAGTGTGATTTACATATACGTGAGATTGTAGATGGCTTGTAAAATGTTACTGAATTTCTATAAAAAGGGAAGCAGATATCTAAACAGTGCTTTAAGAGAGACAGATGGATGGACGGACTGATAGATAATAGTTATTCAATAAAATATATATAAAATGCCCAATGCACAGTGCATCCACTCTTCAATTATGGACTATGTGCTTTGAAAAATAAGGGTGCACCACCATTCACAATTCTCACTCATTCACTACAATTCTATAAGAATAATTGTGCTTACAATGTCACTTCCATGTCCATTTTCCCCCCTCTGTCCTTGGGTTTGGCTGACCTATATGAATCCAAAATAATTATAATTATTTATAACAGAACCTATATGTGAAGTGACCCTGCTCACTGAGCTTCCAATCCAGGAAGTAAACTTGCTCATGGATGCAATTAGTTGTTGCTCCTCATAGGAGGCCAACTAATGATGGAATAAAAACTGCCAGGTCTTCAAAAGGAAACAAATGTGAGGGCAGTGAGTAAAAAGTAAAAAAATAAAGCTGGGCATTCCCTAATACATTTTCTGGCATCTGAGATGAGATACATTGGAACAAAATAGGGCAGACTTACCAAAATGAGTCTAGTGAAGAGTTAAAAATTAAAGTAGGTACCCTAACATATATCTGCACCGACCTCCTCAGCACTGTAAAGATCAAGAAATACACACTGTGAAGAACTCAGATCCACACAGCAAAACCTAGTACCCCCCAACTAACCATACTCTCCTGTAGATACCCCAAACCATACTCCAAAACTAAGAGAACACAAAATTCAGACACAAACTAAAGTACTCATCATAATCGAGCAAAATGACTCTCCACCCATCCCCCACCTCCTGACACACTCACAAGAACTTAAGATCACAATACAACAATGCTGATCAAAGTACGAAAGAAAACAGATATACAAACCAAAGACACACAAAAACTGTAACTGTCAAACCAATATAACTATGAAGTGTGACACGACGCACACAAAATGGAATGTTTAAATGTATACCATGACAATGTATGAACCCCTTGTTTCTCTGCAGTATTACCCCCCCCCCCCTTGTTTTCTCTTCTGTACCCTCCCTCCCCCCACAAGAAAACAAACAAAATCTTTGGAAAATAAAGAATTAATAAAATAAAAAAATTCAAGTAGGTGGGCAACCATGGTACATCTGCTCCTTTACCACATCCATTGTTCTGTGGAATTGGGGGCCTTTGATAAAAGAAGAATATGGTGATCATAGTGATAACAAGACAATCCCTGCTCTCAGATGCTTGGATCCAGGAAAGTATTGACTGTGGTGTTGTAAAATTACAAACTTTCTTCTACACATATTAAAATCCCACTGTATGATACAAACATAATATAACAGAGTACGGCTCCCAACTGGACATTCTTCTTGGATACATTTTGTCTAGCCTACTTTAGCAAACTTGGTACTGGTACTGGGGAAAGACTAATTTACTTCTTGGTTTTAAGTTAAAGGATCGCTATATGGTCAGGAACACAAACATGTATTCCTGACCCTGTAGTGTTAACACCACCATCTAGCCCCCCTGGGCCCCTCATGCCTCCATAAATATAGCAAACTCATACTGTATTCAAGCCAGAAGCTGTAACTCTGCATGCTGTTTGCCTCAAAAAACCAAGCAGTCTGCTGAAATCATCAGAAGTGGTGGCCTGATCCAATCACAATGCTTCCCCATAGGAGATGAATTGAATCAATGAATCTCTATGAGGAAAGTTCAGTGTCTGCATGCAGAGGGAGGAGATACTGAATGTTTGGATGCAATTTAGGCAGCCATGACCCAGGAAGGATCTCTTACAGCCATCTGAGGAGTGGCCAGGGCCATCTATAATATGATTAGGACCCTGGGCAATGCATTTTCTTGGGCCCCCTGGGCCCTGCCCCTCACACCGCCTCACCCCCCAATTACGCCCAGCCCGCAAACACACTGATAGACGTACTGGCACATACACACACAGACGGACATTAAAACATTCACAGATACATACTGACACACACAGTCACTGACACACAAATATATACTGGCAGACATACTGACACACACACAGACATACATACATACACTAACAGATATACTGACACACACACAAACACATACGCTGACAGATATACTGACACACACAGACACATACACTGACAGACGCATTGACACACACACACAGGCATACTGACATACACACTGACACACACAGGCATACTGACATACACACAAACAGACGTACTGGCAGATACACACAGACAGACATTAAAACTTTCACAGATACATACTGACACACATATACACTGACACACAAATGTATCCTGGCAGAGATACTGACACACACACAGACGTACATACACACACACAGACATATACATTGACATACATACTGACACACACACAGGCCTACCGACACACACATACACACACACACAGACATACTCACATACACACACACAGACATACTGACACACAGACATACTGACACACACAGACATGCTGACACACACACAGACATACTGACATACACACTGACATACACACAGACAGACGTACTGGCACATACACACAGACAGACATTAAAACATTTACAGATACATACTGACACACACATACACTGACACACAAATATATCCTGGCAGACATACTGACACACACACAGAGACATACATACACACACAGACACATACACTGACAGACATACTGACACACTCACAGGCCTACTGACACACACATACACACACACAGACATACTTACGTACACACACAGACATACTGACACACACAGACATGCTGACACACACAGACATGCTGACACACACACACACAGACATACTGACATACACACTGACATACGTACTGGCACATACACATAGACAGACATTAAAACATTAACAGATACATACTGACACACACATACACTGACACACAAATATATCCTGGCAGACATACTGACACACACACACAGACATACATACACACACACACAGACACATACACTGACATACATACTGACACACACACAGGCCTACTGACACACACATACACAGACATACTTACATACACACACACAGACATACTGACACACACAGACATCCTGACACACACACACACACACATAAATACTGACATACACACTGACATACTGTCAGGGTTTCTTTGCTGTTTTAAACAGCAACCCTTTTCTGTTTCAGTGATTGAGTTTTCAGCTGCAATTACTACGAGCTCCTTCTGCTTGTTGCCACGGTTACTCACCTGTGAGTAGTAATCAACCCTGCTGCTAATCAGTTCTGCCTATTTAAGCAGCTAAGCCCAGAACCTCCTTGCCCTTGCGTGGTTTCCTGTTTCCCAGAAGTCTCCTTGTTCCTGTGTTTCCTGTTTGTTCCTGGTTCCTGACTCCGGCCTTGTTCCTGACTCCGCTGCTCTCCGTGCTCCTGATCCCTGGCTTGTCTGACTACCCGCTCTGGTGACTGACCCCTGCTTGATTCCTGGACTTTGCTTTTGTTATTTCTTTGTTATTTATCAATAAAGGTGTGTTTGCATCTAGTTCCGTCTCTGTCTGGTTCCTGGTCCCTGACATTACGCAAGGGCCATGAATACAGATGGTACAGGCAAGACACCTATACCTAACCTACTTACCCGGTGGGACCAGCAGAACCAACATTTGGACCAGTATGCCCATCTGGATCCAGTACCCGGCCAGCCTGCGATTGCGGCCGCGTCTGCCTCACTTCCTGTTCTAGCACCGGTTGTAGCCTCCAAACCTGTAGCGGCTAGAGAAATGACTGGGTCTGTCCCGCTCCCTCAGTATTTTGGGGGCAATCCAGCTCAGTGCAGAGAATTTATAAATCAGGTTAAAGGATACCTTGAAATCCTGCCCCAGGCATTTCCTACAGACAGTGACAAAGTTCACTTCATGATTTCTTTGCTGTCTGAAAAGGCCCTAGCTTGGGCAAAACCTCTCTGGGAGGCAGAGAAGCCTATTATTTACAATTACCCTGAATTTGTTGCATCCTTCAAAAGGGTTTTTGATATTCCAGCTCGCTCCACCCCTACTGCTGAACTACTCTTGTCTAATGCTCAGGGCACAAAAACTATTGTCGAGTATGCCAGTGAATTCCGTACCATGGCAGCAGAGGGTGGCTGGAACAACGAGACTCTCGTGGCTGCCTTTGCACAGGGTCTCTCCGATGTGTTTAAAAATGAGATTGCAGCCAGAAAATTACCTAAAGATCTCGAGGAACTGATATCATTTGTCACCCTCATTGACATCAGACTCCGAGAGAGATCCTCATCCAGGGAGCGCCTGCGGAGGCCTCTGGTAGATTTGGCACCAAGATTCTAACCCACCCAAACCTCCCTCACCTCCCATGCCTCCTGGTCCTGAGTCCTCTGTCTGTGTGGAGCCAAGGCGGTTAGGCTTCTCACGCCTCTCGGTCGAGGAGAGAGCCTTTAGGAGGAGGGAGGGTCTGTGCCTATACTGCGGACACCACGGTCACATGTTAAAGTTTTGCCCGATTCGTCCGGCAAAGGGCCCGCACCCAAGATACTGTCAGGGGCAGATCTTGGGTGGTCTTTCTGCAGACCCAGAGATATGTGTGGGCAAACCCTTGGTGCCTATTATCCTCTCCTGGCCTGATTCATCCATTGAAACCCGGGCATTTCTTGATTCTGGGGCCGCAGGCTTGTTTATAGATTGTGCATTTGCAGCAAAGCACTCTATACCCTTACAGTCTCGCAACTTTCCACTAGCCTTCGAAGCCATCGATGTCAGACCAATACAGCCATCCCACGTGACCCAAGAAACCGTGCCCATATCTCTGGCTGTAGGGGCTCTACATCATGAGACGATCCAATTCCAGGTCATTTCCTCTCCATATTACCAGGTTGTTTTGGGATACCCTTGGTTACAGAAGCATAACCCCACAATTGATTGGCGCAAAGCTGAGATATTATCATGGTCCCAGCAATGCACATTGTCCTGTCTCCAGAAACCGGTCAAAGTTTTGGGCGCATGTTCTGCCTCTTCCTTACCCGCTGAGTACCAAGAATTCCAAGATGTATTTGACAAAGGTCAAGCCAGCGTTCTGCCACCACACCGTCCGTATGACTGTGGTATCGAACTCCAACCTGGTGCCAATCCTCCCCGTGGCCGGATTTACCCACTGTCTGTAGCAGAGAATCGAGCCATGGAGGAGTATGTTACCGATGCACTGTCTAAGGGTTTTATTCGGAAGTCATCTTCTCCTGCCGGGGCCGGCTTTTTCTTTGTGAAAAAAAAAGATGGCGAGTTGAGACCCTGTATCGACTATAGGGGTCTCAATCGCATTACTATTAAGAATGCCTACCCCATTCCATTAATCACGGAGTTATTTGACCGCCTCAAGGGAGCAACGGTCTTCACCAAACTTGATCTGAGAGGGGCATATAATCTCATCCGGATAAAAGAGGACCACGAATGGAAAACCGCATTTAACACCAGGAGCGGCCATTACGAATACCTAGTAATGCCCTTTGGTCTTTGCAATGCTCCGGCGGTTTTCCTTGAATTTATAAATGACGTCCTGCGAGATATGCTGCAGCAATGTGTGGTGGTTTATCTTGATGATATTCTTATCCATTCCACATCTCTCGAGAACCATCACGCAGACGTTTCTCGTGTTCTACAGAGACTTAGAGAAAATAATCTGTTCTGCAAATTGGAGAAATGTGAGTTTAACTGCAAACAGGTCACATTCTTAGGATATGTTATCTCAGATGCTGGATTCTCTATGGATCCTGAGAAACTTTCGGCTGTACTAAAATGGCCTCGACCTACGGGTCTTCGCTCTATACAAGGTTTTCTGGGCTTCGCCAATTATTATCGGAAGTTCATACGCAACTTTTCTTCCTTGGTTAAACCTCTCACGGACATGACCAGGAGAGATGCTGATCCACAGCATTGGTCACAAGAAGCCATTACTGCCTTTGAGTCTCTCAAAGTCGCCTTTGCTGCTGCTCCTATACTGGCACACCCTAACCCTGCCTTACCATTCATTCTCAAAGTCGATGCGTCTGAGACAGGAGTAGGCACCCTCCTGTCTCAACGTCCTAACCCTGAGAGCCCCAGGCATCCGTGCATTTCTCGAGGAATTACCAGATTGGTGATAGAGAACTTCTAGCCATAATTCTAGCTCTCAAAGAATGGAGGCACCTTCTTGAGGGTACTTCAGTGCCAATCCTCATCCTCACAGACCACAAGAATCTTACATATCTTTCCGAAGCTAAGCGGCTTTCCCCCCGGCAAGCTAGATGGGCTCTATTCCTATCAAGATTCAATTATGTGGTTTCTTACTTGCCGGGTACTAAAAACATTCGGGCTGATGCCTTGTCTCGACAGTTCTCCCCTCCATCTAGAGAGGAGATAACCCCTACTCCTGTGATTCCTCCGGACCATATACTGGCAACCATCCGTACTAACCTCACCTCACCCCTAGGCTAGGAGATTCTGGCTGCACAAATTAATGCTCCTCCAGAGAAACCTAATGGCCGTTGTTTTGTACCTATTAACCTCCGTACGAAACTATTGAGTACATACCACGACCCCAAAGCAGCTGGATATCCAGGCAAAAACCAGTTAATCTGGTCTGTCTCCCGGCAATTTTGGTGGTCTAGTCTCCGTTCGGATGTTACCGCTTTTGTAGCTGCCTGTCCTGTGTGCGCTCAAAATAAAACCCCACGACGCCCTCCAGTGGGTCTCCTGCAAACCATACCTAATGGTGAACGACCCTGGACCCACTTGTCCATGGATTTTATCGTAGATCTTCCGGTCTCCCGTGGCAATACAGTCGTTCTCATGGTTGTTGACCGATTCTCGAAGATGTCGCATTGCATTCCCTTAAAAAAAACTACCAACTTCCCAGGAACTTGCAACAATTTTTGCTCGGGAGGTCTTCCTTTTGAATGAGTTACCAAAAGTGATAGTCTCAGATAGGGGTAGCCAGTTCGTGTCCAGATTTTGGAGAGCTTTTTGTACGCAAATGGGAGTTCAGCTTTCCTTCTCCTCGGCCTACCATCCGCAATCCAATGGTGCAGCGGAACGAGCTAACCAAACACTGGAACAGTTTCTGTGTTGCTACATTTCTGACCACCAGAACAACTGGTCTGATCTGCTACCCTGGGCGGAGTTTGCCCACAATAGTACGATTAATGCCTCCTCCCGGCTATCCCCATTCTTGGCAAACTATGGGTTTCAACCGTCCATGTTGCCTGATACGTTCTTGCCACAGGGGATACCGGCATTGGAGGAACATCTCAGGGAACTCCGTTCCACTTGGGTGCAGGTTCAGAATTCTTTGCAACGCAGGCGCCTTCCTGCACCTACCTATCAGGTCGGAGTGAGGGTCTGGCTGTCTTCCCGCAACCTACGCCTCCGTGTTCCCTCACAAAAACTGGCACCCCAATACGTTGGGCCATTTCGTATACTTCGAAGGGTTAACCCTGTAGCTTACGCACTTGACCTTCCTGCTAACATGCGCATCTCAAATGTTTTCCATGTTTCCCTCTTGAAACCGTTGGTTTGTAATCGCTACACCACCTCAGTGCCACGTCCACGTCCTGTTCTGATTGACAATCATGAGGAATATGAAATACGCAGCATCATTGACTCACGGGTCTTCAGAGGACAGATCCAATACTTGGTGCACTGGAAAGGATACGGTCCAGAGGAACGCTCCTGGGTTCCAGCCTCTGATGTCCATGCACCATCCCTCCTTCGTTCCTATCACGCCCGCTTCCCCATGAAGCCCGGACCCACCAACAGAGATGGGGGGAGTCGTTGAGGGGGAGGTACTGTCAGGGTTTCTTTGCTGTTTTAAACAGCAACCCTTTTCTGTTTCAGTGATTGAGTTTTCAGCTGCAATTACTATGAGCTCCTTCTGCTTGTTGCCACGGTTACTCACCTGTGAGTAGTAATCAAACCTGCTGCTAATCAGTTCTGCCTATTTAAGCAGCTAAGCCCAGAACCTCCTTGCCCTTGCGTGGTTTCCTGTTTCCCAGAAGTCTCCTTGTTCCTGTGTTTCCTGTTTGTTCCTGGTTCCTGACTCCGGCCTTGTTCCTGACTCCGCTGCTCTCCGTGCTCCTGATCCCTGGCTTGTCTGACTACCCGCTCTGGTGACTGACCCCTGCTTGATTCCTGGACTTTGCTTTTGTTATTTATTTGTTATTTATCAATAAAGGTGTGTTTGCATCTAGTTCCGTCTCTGTCTGGTTCCTGGTCCCTGACACATACGTACTGGCACATACACACAGACAGACATTAAAACATTCACAGATACATACTGACACACACATACACTGACACACAAATATATCCTGGCAGACATACTGACACACACACACAGACACATTCACTGACAGACATACTGACACACACACAGGCCTACTGACACACACACACACACACACACACACACACACACACACAGACATACTGACACACACACATGCTGACACACACACACACACACTGACACACACACACAGACATACTGACATACACACAGACATACACACAAACACACAGACATACTGACACACACACACACACAAACATACTGACACACACACACAAACATACTGACCTACAGACACACACACAGACATACTGACATACACACAAAAACACAGACATACTGACACACACACGCACAAATATACTGACACACACACATGCACAAATATACTGACACACACACAAACATACTAACACACACACACAAACATACTGACACACACACAGACATACTGACACACACACAGACATACTGACACACACACAAGCATACTGACACAAACACACACGAACATACTGACATACACACAGACATACTGACACACACACACACTGACATACACACAGCTACCCTCCAGGTTCTTACCTTTTCCTGGAGGGTAGTTTCCCTGGTCCAGTGGCAGGCTGAGGCAGATGGGAGTTCTCCTCTGGAACTCCCCTCCTCTCTGCCTTCCTCCTCCCGCGCGGCTATTATCTCCAGTGGGAGGAAGTGACGTCACTTCCTCCCAGCCGGCTGCAGAACAGGAAGGGGCCCGGTCGCGCGGTTTAAGCGCCACAGCGCCCGACCAGGCCCCTGCTGACACATGCTCCCCGGGTGGCCCTTAGTGCATGGGCCACCCGGGGAGCCTCCTCAGTGTGCGGGAGCCGCCCACCGCCCGGTCCAAAGGGGCTGCGCAAATCACAGGGCCCACAGAGCAGCTGCTCTGAGCCCCCCGGGAGCAACTGGGCCCGGGGCAGCTGCCCCATTTGCCACGCGTTAAAAACGGCCCTGGGAGTGGCCAGTGAAGTTATCACTAGGCTGTAATGTAAACACTGCATTTTCTCTGAAAAGACAGTGTTTACAGCAAAAAGCCTGAAGGTAATGATTCTACTCACCAGAACAAATTCAATAAGCTGTAGTTGTTCTGGTGACTATAGTGTCCCTTTAACTTATAAATATATATTTACTGTTCATAATAATCCCAACAGTCACGTTTTCATTGCAAAACTAATGTGGTAGATTCCAACATTCAAACTCCCGCTTGGAGGCACACTGAATTTTTGCTGAATAAGTTTCACTAAATTATTTGATAGGTTGCTGCTCTCTGTGTCCTTATGAACGAATTACCACTGAATGTGTACGAAAATGTAATCTTTTGTATAACACACTTATAAACAATCCATTTTATATCGAAGTATTTGCTTAACACATTTTCAGGATCACAAGTTTTAATATATGACATGTATGATATATATAATATTCTCAGTGCAACTTACCACATTCCAAGTTGCGTAGCGGAGGGACTAAAAATAAAGAATATTGAATGAATGTGTGTTGAAAATGTTCACAGATAAAAGTGTCCGATGAGTTTGTCCAACTTCTGCAAAAGACGTGATCAATGTAGATTAAAAATAATGCGTTGTGTATTAGAGGCTGCTGGGCCATATATACTGCTTATTGTAATTTATCTAGTCTGATCGATTTTACTAAGCTGAAAAGCCTCTAATTTCTTTACAGCTTCAATCACAAAAGCCTTCCTTCACCGAGTACCAACGCAGTGTATTCCATGCTTCTATGCATGACCGGGCAAGCTGAAAGAAATCGGGATGATGATGTGTTCTTGGAATGGAGCTGGTATATGATGCCTTGATTATAGTGTGTCTAAGAGGTTCAATAGAAACCAACTATTACAGTCCAAGCAACGCTTCTAGTACTGTCTTTTTTCAAGCAATTTGTGCAGGGAGAGTAGTGCTTTTGGATTTTGAAAGAGATGGAATGGAAGTATTTGGAGAATTAGCAACATCAATATTTTTAATATTTTTTTTATATAAGTGTGTCATGTTTCAGAAAGGATTCAGAAAGCAGAACTAAAAGAAGGAAATTAAAGTTGTACACAACGGAAAAGGTCTAAAAATTGTATACATGTTTTTATTTTGTTGGAATTCAAGTAGAAGAGGTTGACCCATTTACCAGGAAGTGTCACAAGTTACATATTCCAGACAAATACACTACCTGACACACATGCAGATACACACTGACCGCATATAAATACACACAAGAACATACAGATACACGCAGACACTGACACACACATAGACACACACACACACACTGACATACATGCAGATACAAAAGGTACACACACTGACTACATATAGATACACCGACACACATACAGACACACATGCAGATATACAGATACAAACACTGACACATACAGATACACACACACACACACACACACACACAAATGGACAACATACAGATACAGAGACACATTCTGACAGACGTACTGACACAGACAGCCATACTGAAACACACAGACATACAGATACACTGACTGACATACTGGCACATATACACACAGACAGATGGACATACTGAAACACACATACACTGACAGACATATTGACAAACACAGACATACAGAACCACACTGACAGACTCACACAGACATTCTGTCACACACACACACACACACACACAGACAGACTCATGCACACACAGACAGACATTCTGGCACACATACACACCGACACTGAGAGACTGTCAGGGTACCTGGAGTCTCTACCTTTGAGAGAGGTAGAGACTTAGAAGGTTATCCGTCCGGACGCCATGTCTCCTCGGTCTCCCGCGGTTCACTCGGTCTTGCTAACGCCGGCCGCGAGGGAGTCACTTCCTTTTATAACAGAAGGACCGGAGGTAGACGCCATGACGCTAACCCGAAACATCCTGCCACTCAAATCTCGGGAGACGAATCAGGACTCGCCGGAGGCGTGTCTCCTCTCCCTAGCCAGGATACTTAACGGTGGTTCTCTCATTCACTCATTGCCCTGTCGTGGTTCTAGTCCGCCTAGTCACACAGTGCTTTATTATTCACTTGTCTTTTGGTTCTGACCCGGCTTTGTTGTTTACTCTCCTGCCTTTCTATTATCCTTGACCCGGCTTGTCTCTCGCTTACCTGTCCTCTGTTATCCTCGACCTCGGCTTGTCTCTGACCATTCTATTGCAGTTATACGTTAGTCCGGCCATTCTAAGGACCGGTATACGTATCAGCTACTCTTTGTACTCTGCGTGTTGGATCCCTGACCCGATCCTGACATTACGACAGGGCCATGGATCCTGCAGGTACAAATTGTCAGCTTGGTTCTCCTGATCCTAGGTTTGACGCCATGGATCATAGGATGGATCAGATGGCTCTGGCACTACAGGCGCTGCTGTCTCGCCCTATTAATCCACCTGAGGAGAGGCGTAACACTTCTGCTTCTTCTGTGGGTTCAGGGTTAGAGGTAGCTACTGTAGGTGCTTCTTCCCGAGTTACCCCACCTGTACGTTATGCTGGTTCTCCTGAGAGGTGTCGTGGCTTTTTGAACCAGATCAGTATTCATTTCGAGCTACAGCCCCGTTCATACCCTACTGATAGGGCAAAGGTGGGATTTATTATTACCTTACTCATTGAGAAAGCTCTGAGATGGGCGAATCCGTTGTGGGAGAATGATAATCCATTAGTCTATAACTATAATTCCTTTGTAGCTGCTTTTAAAAGAACTTTTGACCCTCCTGGCAGGAAGGCCAATGCAGCCAGATTACTGTTGCGCCTTAGACAAGACAACCAAACACTTGTGGATTATGCACTAGAGTTCAGGTCTTTGGCGGCAGAGGTAAAATGGAATGAACAGGCCTATATAGACGTATTCTTAAATGGATTATCTGATGTAATACTTGATGAGGTAGCTACAAGAGAACTTCCCGAGAATCTGGAGGACTTAATTTCCTTTATCTCTCGTATTGACGAACGCCTAAGGGAGAGACAGAATACTCGAGATAGAACCGCTAAATCTTTCTCTAGACTAGTACCATCATTTCAAGTTGCTGAAACCAAAGATCCACAGGTTTCAGAACCTATGCAGTTAGGCCTTACTCGTCTCTCAGAGGAGGAGAGACAGTACAGGAGAAGAGAGGGACTGTGTATGTATTGTGGGTTCAGAGGTCATGTACGTTTGAGCTGTCCCAGCCGTCCGGGAAACGCTTGCACCTAAGTTTCTCTAGAGGACAGACCTTGGGTGTTTCGATTTTGTCCTCTACTCATAACTACAAAGAACATAGACTCCTATTACCGGTCTCTTTAACTTGGGAGAAGGGAACTTTAGAAACTATGGCATTGATAGACTCCGGCGCTGCTGAGAGTTTTATCGACCAAAAGTTTCTCACCAAACACACTATCCCATCCCAGTTAAGGAAGACACCCTTGGCTGTTGAAGCCATTGATGGTAGACCTTTAGTTGAGCCTGTGATTTCCCGGGAGACCACACCTCTTTACTTAACTATTGGTATTCTACACAAGGAGGAAATATCCCTACTACTCATTTCATCCCCTTCTGTTCCCATAGTCCTGGGATACTCCTGGCTTAAGAAACATAACCCCGTTATAGATTGGAGATCAGGGGAAATAGTTTCTTGGGGCCAGAATTGTCAAGAGAGTTGTTTAAAGAAAGTGTCACCTCTTTGTAGTGTCAACCCACTTAATAACGCTACTGACTCTACCAAAGTACAGATACCGTCCTTGTATCAAGATTTAAAGGCAGTATTTGACAAAAGAAAGGCTGATACCTTACCACCACATAGGCCTTTTGATTGCAAAATTAATTTACTTTCTGGTACCATGCCCCCCAGGGGTCATGTATATCCTTTGTCCACGAATGAAAACTTAGTTCTAGAAGAGTATATTCGTGAAAACCTAGACAAGGGGTTCATTAGAAGATCCTCCTCTCCTGCTGGGGCTGGATTCTTTTTTGTTAAAAAGAAGGATGGTTCTTTAAGACCCTGCATTGACTACCGAGGTCTTAACAAGATAACCATCAGAAATGTTTATCCGATTCCCTTGATCACCGAGCTTTTTGACCGATTAAAAAGTTCTAAAATTTTCACTAAGTTAGACCTTAGAGGTGCTTATAATTTGGTGAGAATCCACGACGGTGACGAGTGGAAAACTGCATTCAATACTCGATATGGGCACTATGAGTATACTGTAATGCCTTTTGGTCTCTGCAATGCTCCGGCAGTATTTCAGGACCTTATTAATGAGGTTCTTAGGGAGTTTCAAGATGACTGTGTAATTGTATACCTTGATGATATTCTTATACATTCCAGGGATATTGAGACTCACCACAGGCAAGTCAGGAGGGTTTTACACAAACTTCTTCAGCATGGCTTGTACTGCAAACTAGAGAAATGCAGCTTTGACCAATCCCAAACTACGTTTCTTGGTTATGTGATTTCTGGGGAAGGGTTTGAAATGGATCCGGAGAAGCTCCAATCCATATTAGACTGGCCTTTACCTCAGGGTCTCAAGGCTATCCAGAGATTCATTGGTTTCTCTAATTACTACAGACGTTTCATTAAGGGATACTCCTCTATCATTGCTCCCATCACTAACATGACCAAACAAGGGGCTGAGACTAAGAATTGGTCTACTGAAGCTCTTCGGGCTTTTGAGACACTCAAAGAGCTGTTTGCTTCCGCACCAATTTTAGTTCACCCTGATACTACTCTACCTTTCCTACTCGAAGTAGACGCTTCTGAGACAGGTATAGGTGCTGTTCTGTCCCAAAGGTTGGGTGTAGATAAACCATTACATCCTTGTGGATACTTTTCCAAAAAATTGTCCGGTACTGAAAGCAGATATGACATTGGTGACAGGGAACTACTAGCGGTTATAATGGCCTTGAAGGAGTGGAGACATTTATTGGAGGGTACTTTGCATCCTGTTACTATTTTGACGGATCATAAAAACTTATCCTATATTGGGGAGGCTAAACGACTATCATCTAGACAGGTTCGTTGGTCCATATTTCTCACTCACTTCAACTACGTACTCACATATAGGCCAGGTTCTAAGAATTCTAAAGCCGACGCCTTATCTCGCCAATATGAACCTGCTGCCGTATCTGAGCCGGTTTTGTCCTCTATAGTACCCAAGTGTAACATTATCGCTAACACTACTCTCAAAGTTCATTCCCCGCTACTTGATCAGATAAGGAACTTGCAGCATCTGGCACCTAGACTGACTCCGGTTTCCAGACTTTTCGTTCCTCCTGAACTTCAATTGGAGCTCTTACAGTGTCTTCACGAGAGTAAGGTGGCTGGTCATCCGGGTGTCCGCAAGACGTATTCTTTGATCTCCAAGGATTTCTGGTGGCCGTCGTTACGGAAGGATATTAAGGATTTTATCGGGGTTTGTGTGGTCTGTACTAAAACCAAACTACCGCATACGCTTCCTTGTGGCCTTCTACAACCGCTGGAAATTCCTGACAAACCTTGGTCCTGTGTGGCAATGGACTTTATTGTGGATCTGCCGGTTTCTAAAAAACACACTGTTATCCTCACCGTAGTCGATAGGTTTACCAAGATGGCACATTTCGTACCTTTGCCTAAACTCCCGACTTCTCCTGAATTGGCGGAGGTCTTTGCTAAAGAGATTTTTCGTTTGCATGGGATTCCTTCTGAGATCACTTCTGATAGAGGCTCCCAATTTGTTTCACGTTTTTGGAGGTCGTTCTGTTCTCAATTAGGCATCAAATTGAATTTTTCGTCCGCCTATCATCCTCAGTCTAACGGAGCTGCTGAACGAACTAACCAGAAGATTGAGCAATACTTACGTTGTTTTGTTTCCGAACACCAGGACGATTGGGTCGGTTTGATTCCTTGGGCAGAGTTTGCGCACAACAATCTTGTTTGTGACTCCACGCATTCAAGTCCCTTCTTCATGAACTATGGCTTTCATCCATCCATTCTTCCCCCGGTTTCTCCTTCCCAAGGAGTGCCGTCGGTTGATGTCCATGTGGCCAATTTGAGGAAGTTGTGGGATCAGACTCGACAGATTCTTCTACACAATTCTGTACTGGTAAAGAAACATGCTGACAAACGTAGAAGGGCGGCTCCGAATTTTGTTCCAGGCGATAGAGTGTGGTTGAGCACTAGGAATATTCGTCTTAAAGTTCCTTCCATGAAATTCGCTCCTCGTTATATTGGTCCCTACAGGATCTTGACTCGAATTAACCCAGTGGCATATCGTCTAGCTCTTCCAGCTACTTTACGCATCCCGAACTCCTTTCACGTGTCATTGTTGAAACCTCTAATCTGTAACAGATTCTCCTCCACAATCGCCCCTCCGCGCCCTGTTCAGGTGGAGGGTCAGGAGGAATATGAGGTTAACTCCATTATTGATTCTCGTGTCTCCCGGGGACGAGTACAATATTTAGTTGACTGGAAGGGATATGGTCCTGAGGAGAGGAGTTGGGTACCACAAGAGGATGTTCATGCTCCTCGTCTTCGCAGGGCATTTCACTCCCGCTTTCCATCTCGCCCCGGCTCCTTCCGCCCGGTGGGCGTATCTGAGGGGGGGGGTACTGTCAGGGTACCTGGAGTCTCTACCTTTGAGAGAGGTAGAGACTTAGAAGGTTATCCGTCCGGACGCCATGTCTCCTCGGTCTCCCGCGGTTCACTCGGTCTTGCTAACGCCGGCCGCGAGGGAGTCACTTCCTTTTATAACAGAAGGACCGGAGGTAGACGCCATGACGCTAACCCGAAACATCCTGCCACTCAAATCTCGGGAGACGAATCAGGACTCGCCGGAGGCGTGTCTCCTCTCCCTAGCCAGGATACTTAACGGTGGTTCTCTCATTCACTCATTGCCCTGTCGTGGTTCACGCACACACAGGTTCACGCTCCGTTTGCCCCGCGTTAAAGACGGCCCTGACTATAGTCACCTAAACAACTTCAGCTGAATGAAGCCGTTTTAGTGTATAGATAATGCCTTTCAGGTTTTACTGCTCAATTCAGTGCCATTTAGGAGTAAAATAATTTTGTTTCTGTTCATGCAGCCCTTGCCACACCTCTCCTGGCTATGCTTGACACAGCCAGTGTGAAGAAAAAAATGGTTTCACTTTCAATCGGATATAATTTACCTTAAACAATTGTATCTCTTGCTCTGTGAATTGAACTTTAATCACATACAAGAGGCTCTTGCAGGGTCTAGCAAGCTATTAACATAGCAGGGGGATAAGAAAATCTAAATTAAACAGAACTTGCAATAAAGGAAGGATAAACTTTAGATGACCCTTTACAGGAAGTGTTTAGGAAGGCTGTGCAAGTTACATGCAGGGAGGTCTGACTAGGGTTCAGAAACAAAGTGATTTAACTCCTAAATGGCAGAGATTTGAACAGCGTGGCTGAAAGGGCATGATCTATACACCAAAACGACTTCATCAAGCTAAAGTTGTTTTGGTGACTATAGTATCCCTTTAAAAGAACACATCTCTACTAAGTACAATGTGTGTGGCAATCTGCATGTCTTATCTGGAAAAGTATTTCTGAAAAGAGTTGTGGGGTCTATAGGTTAGACCAATTAGATCCTGAAAGAGCTTCGGAATTTGTGGTCTTCCCATAGCTCCCAGGATGTTATTGCGTATTTTACTATTCCTCTTTATATGATGTGTGTATCCCCCATGTCTGTACGTCTGTCTATAACCTTTATCTTCTACTTACCCTTTCTATATCTCTGTCTTTTGCTCTCACTCCATCTTCCTCTCATTCCCTCCTATCTCTCGCTCGCTCTCTCTCTCATCCTCCATAGAAAGGTTAATGCTTACAGCACAATCTCCAATTTATTCACGTCATTCTGAAGCTTTGAACTTTACAATATCAAACAGTTCTCTAGATGAGTTTTTGCCGGTGATTTATAAACCTTTTACCTTTCTTTCTCTAGTACACCTATTTCTACACCATTCGGTATCCTGTTGATTTCCTATTATACCTACCTAAGTGAAGCTCATGTAATAATATAATGAATCACACTTTCATTTCCTTTTTGTAGTTTGCATTATAGCCCCATTAATATCATGTTCAATCTCTAAATATTTCTCAGCCAGAAACCTGATTTTACGTGCTCTGTCAAAATTGTATCAAAGAGTAAATCGTGTACTATAGAAAAATATATTTTTTGTATGTAGCAATATGTGTGCTATTTATATTAAATAATACATAATGGATAAATAATAAAACATGGAATTTTATAAAAAGTATTATGCTATTACAATTTTACACTGTGATTATTTCTGCATAAGTTTTGTCTGAGTTGTGTTTTAAAAAAAAACGTTTACATTTTTTTGCTTTGAAGTCAGTAAGTGCATTGAAAACTGTATGATACAACTTCTAGTCTAAAAAATGACATTTTAATTGACCCTCAAAATAACTCACTGCAAACAGAGAAAAATAGTTGACAAGGAGCCTATGTGTCTTGGGCCATCTGAATTGTACTCTGATTCTCACTGAGTCTCTGGTTTGGCTTCTGTTTGGAAGGTTCTAAATATTTTTTGTATTTTTTTAATTCTTTATTTTTGACAGTGCATTTGTGAGTACAACAATTGGCAACCGCATGGATATGCGTTGTTACATTGGTAATGTACATTAGACAATGGCGGTTTTTATAGTAATTCAAAGCATACTGCACTGTAATTTTTTGGTTAAGGTAGCGTAACAACAGATATGAACAGAGTAATTATATATTTATATATATATATCAGCTTGTACGTCCTGACCTCACGTGGTACTGACGTTTATGGCTTTGATATCTGAGCAAAGCTCCTTATTTATATTGATAACAAAGGAGGAGATATGGTGCTTGGCATTAAACTCCCAACCAAGTGAACCAGGCTAAGAACAGCAAGTACAGTTAAGTAACCACACAATGTACCACCTGATAGGGCAGTTATTATCTTTCTACATGCAGTAAAGAAACCCTGCTAGGTAAGGCTTTATCAAAGTAATGTGCATATATGAGGTGTTGTTTAATTGGCGTGCATTATGGGAGAGTAAACAGGCTGCAGTTAACTGTCTATGAGGCAGGCAAGACAATGTTATGAATCTAGCTAAAACTTTATATGCATGCATGTAACTTGTTGGAGGGATAGGAACATTATGAGTACAGGCTAATAAACATGCTAGGCGACTACTGACCAGCTAATATCCCTCTCCACAGGACCCCATTGGAGTATGATAACAACAATGTTCAGTATTAAATAACACATGCTGTGAGGTGGGTATCTGGGCCGTGGATTGCTGCCGTCGGTTACAATGTCCCAAGAGGTGCAAAATGTAGGGACAGGAGCCCAGCACCGCATGTCCACTAAGTCAACCCTTTCAGCCTAGCCCACTGGGTGCACGGAGCTGTTCAGCCTAGGGATGACTTACCCGAGAGCGGCCTGCTCACTTGGTGATGTGCTGATGGCTTTGCTTGCGTGGCAAGGTAGGTGCCCCTTCCGGGTCCCCCTCCCCTGTTGGCTGTGCTCTCTGCCGGTTTCTTCCGCCGGTTAATGACCCTGCTGCATCGTGGTCTGTGTCTTGCGGCCCGAGGGCAGGGTTTGGCTTGGGTTGTCGTCTGTATTGTTGCGGTACTGTGTGCTTCCTCCCACCACTCCGTTGAGCTGGCTTCGGTCTGCCTCTGCTCTTTACCAGGCTTGGTCGGTATTGCCCCCTGAGCGCCCCTTGCTGGTGCTGATTACATGCTGGTATGTGGATGTGGAGTCGGTCTATGCCGGGTTGGCGTGTGGTGGAGCCGCGGGGAGGTTGGTGAGTAGGCGCCGCAAGGGTGCCATGCCCGGGTGGATGAGGGTGTTGGGCGGTTGCGTGGGCGCTGGTTTGCCTGATGGGATTTGTGTAGTGGTGATCTCTTTGTAGAGGTGGGAGGCTGTGGTGGGGCAGGTAGGTGTAGCTTACCCTCCAGCTTCCTCCAAAATGCCTCAAAGTGGTTGTGGATTCATGCGAGGATATTTTGGGAGTCATCCACTGGATTATCGGCGCTTGCCGCCATTTTAGGCGTCATTCCGCTTCTCTGTATGCCCGGGGTAGCCACCCCTGGGTGGACCGGGATCACCCCCGCCGGTCCAAGGGGGGGGTAGCAGGGTTGGCTTGTGCGGTGAGCAGCTGTAGGATGCTTCCAAGTCAGGGGAGCGGCCACCTCCCCCGCCCGTCGCGTACAAGGCTGCAGTGTCGGTCATGGTTCCAGCTGGCCCCAATCGGGTCATTCGACGTCCCAACGCGTGCCCTCTAATGTGGGCAGGAGGTGGGTGTCTGGAGTTGTCGTTTGTGTTGCTTTTTTGGGCCATATTTGCTTTGTTTGGCTGTGCTTGTGCAGGAGCTCGTGGGACACACGACTTTCCAACATGATGGTCAGGCCCCGCCCTCAGGTTCTAAATATTTAGTATGAATTTAAGTTAAGACTTTACATTTGGGGATTCTTCTCTTAGCCTCTCAGCAACACCCACATATGTGAGCAGTTCAGCCACGGGATCTTAGACCTTTAGCCATCTAGTGCAAGATGCAGAACCACATGAGCACTCAGTAGGATTAATGCCCGGTGAGGACTGCACTATATCTGCAATGCCATCTTCTAGACTTCTACCCTATTTGTATCATAATCATCACTATATGTCTGTGCTCGGTCAGTCGGTGCTATCCTGCTAGAGTTCTGTTTCAATAAACACTCAGATACCAGCAATGCATATTTTCATTCAATCAAAAATCTTTTAAGGGATCTATGGCAATATACCTCAATACAGAATTCATCTGTCATGGTTGACTATTTTTATTACTGTAACAGATGCCCTGTTCCTGGATATTACTTTTATTTTTGCCTGGATCGGTATTTGAACCCAACCGAACAGATTTTCCTCAGCTGGTTTGTATACCAAATAATGTACCGAATCCTTGGACCACCCAAAGCAGTCGTGTGCCGCCAATTGACCCAATTGACCTTACTGACACTTGCTCTAACCGCAACTCTTAATGTTGTAAGTGGTTCACTAGGTGGCCACCCATTCATATGCACGAACACATGGTGGCGGCCATCTTGTTTTGTCGAACACATCCAGCAGTGTTTGGTCGTCAAGTGTATGGAACTATGTTTGGACACTCAACGGCCCGAAAACCACTGAGACTTCCAGGATCACCTAGTTTCATTTCAAATCATTCCAAAGAGGTGGCGTTCGGTGAAACCCAACTCCCGAACAAGGGGCACACAACTAGCTTTCCCATGAACAGTTATTTCAGACATTTCGTTATATTTAAAGCCCATGAAAGAGACCGGTCGCACAGCCTGATTCTATGGAACTATTCTGGGCAGGAGCCTCGTGTGCGGTCTCTTTATAAATTTATAAAATATTAAAATATAAATAATTATTATATTTATTATATTTATGTATTTTGTTGTAATGTGCATGGCTTGTCTAAATCAATTATGCTGTTGTTGGATTGCTGGTCCTGCTCTGGAGCACCGGGTTTGAGTGCGGTTCCTATCTACATTTCTGCAATATAGTTATTTAAATCTAAACACAATTACCGTATTGAAAGTAAATAATAATAATAATAACAAAGTATTTAACCAGGAAAGGTACATTCAGATTGCTCAGGTTTCCAAGTGCGTCCTTAGCCCAACACCCAGGGGATGTTACTATTACCCAATTTAATGGTAATTTTATTGGTTTTGAAGTCTCATTAAACTTTTCGCAATTTCCAAGCTCTCAGTGAAGAGGTATACACTGCACTGGGAATGTATCCCATTTGTTGTCATGTTATTATCTGTTTAGTGAGTTTAGTGTCCATTGGATAGATTTCTCATTGCCAACTATGGGCCGATAAATAGGATACGATATATACCTCTGGCTCTCTTACAACTAGTCCAATTGCAGGTCCTGTAAGGTTTTGGTTGCATCACATACATGTTTGGACATTGACATACATTTTATCATTTTGGCTCTGTACGCCAGCACAATGGAGTTAAAATGAAACAACGGGATGCAATTGAAGTGCAGACTTTCAGCTTTAATTCAAGAGGTTTAACAAAAATATTGTATGAAATGTTTAGGAATTGCAACCATTTCCATTTTAAGAGCTTAAATGTAATTGGACAGAGTAACACAATCATCAATAAAATGGATAAAATTCTAATACTTTGTTGAGAATCCTTTGCAGGCATTCAAAATACTCATATGAATTTAAGTGAATCTGAGCAGACAATATATTTCTATACACTTCAGAATTAATCCAACTGCTTCTGTCTTCTGTCACATCATTAATAAACACTGGTAAGCCAGTGGCATTGGAAGCCATGCGTGTCCATGCCATCACACTGCCTCCACCATGTTTTACAGACGATGTGGTATGCTTTGGATCATAATCCATTCCAAGCCTTCTCTATACATTTTACTTCTCATCATTCTGGTACAAGCTGATATTTGTTTAATCTGTCCAACGACAGCACTGGGCTGGCTTTTGTATATTTTTTGGGCAAAGTCTAATATGGCCTTTCTATACTTGGGGATTATGCATGGTTTTCACCTTGTAGTGAACCCTCTGTGTTTGCTCTTGTGAAGTCTTCTCTTTATGGTAGACTTGGAGAATGGTATGCCTACCTCCAGGAAAGTGTTCTCTAATGCCTCGTTTCCACTGAGCGGATCGGTTCGGTTCAGTTCGGTATGGTTCGCTATTTTGGGTGTTTCCATTATGAAAGTGGTCCATACAAGCGAACGCTACCAATCCATTCAGGGTCCTGCTTCAGATGTAGGGCCATAGAAAATGGACCGGTTCGGTTAGGGCGGAACTACTCTACAATCCATTGATTGGTGAACAGGAAGAGCATTTTTTCTAAACCCCGCATGGCCCTGAAGGTCTTACTTGCAGTGGAAATGCTCACCAGAATGGGCTGGTCCATTCTAAACCTTCCAAACTGTACCAACCCGAACCGATCTGCTCAGTGGAAACGAGGCATAAGAGTGTGGATGGATGTAAGGAGGTTTGTCTTTACTATGGAAATTATCCAGCCTGGAACAGGGAACAAGGAAACATGTGAGTGCAAAAGGATGCGTGATGTAATCAAAGAGTAAATATGCCATGTAGAAGTTTGGGAAACAAATGTAAAGCAACACCTCCGGCAATAGGAAATAAAAACAACAGAACACATTGGGAAAAAAGGGCAGGGAAAGATTTTGTGTTTTGCTGGAAGGATGAATGTATGTTTCATTTTTATATTACAATTTTTCTATATTTTGAAACATAACATGAATGTATCCATTAACATTAGAACCGTGAAGTTGAGAAGCAGATTGCTTTCAGCCAATGAGCTAAGCCCTGCACCAGTAGGCTTAGCTCAGGCAGTGAGCATCAGCTCCAGAACAGGCAGGAAGGGTCCCCGGCTGACTCCAGGTAAGAAGTCGAACTTTTCTATAAAATGCACACTGTATTGGTTATGGTGTCAAATGTCTAAAAAAAAAATAAAGAGTTTATTTTCCTATTGATACTTGCTTCACATTCTTATATCATTTAAGTAGCACTATGTTATAGGCTGGGTTAAGATTAGGGCTAGGGTTGGGCTAGAGTTCCTTTACTCACACTTCGACACTAGGACATTCATGTCTTGATCTATTTAACATAAATGGGGTTTATACTCATTGACAGCTATTCCTATTGCATTAATTTAGCTTTTCTACAGAAAATGAAAAGCCAGCAGAGGAGCTGGGGTAACAGAGCTGCTTTGCTTGTGTCCCCATATTCCACTAGCCACAGAGTGCGGATAAACAGCAGCTGCCCAGGAGCCTAACTCACAGTAATCTCAGGCAGATAGGAAAATGTGTGTATATGTAATTTTATATATAACAATATAATATGTTTGGTAAAGATGTGCATGAGGAAAACAACTTGATTTGCTTCAATTAGTTTATTTTTGAATTTGGTTTCTTCAGAATATATTGATCCAGACTAAATGAAATTTGTCCAAAAATGTTGTTCATTTCTGAAATTTGGACGCCTGTTATTCCCTGTGGGGAATGAGTGAAGGTGACAGTCACACAGTTACAAACCACCAAATAAGTTATCTGCTAAACTGGTGAAAGATCAAAACTAAGCCCTTTTTCTCATTTTGTTCTTTACGTTGTTTAGTACATAACTCCCTAATTTTCTATTCCTATCAAAATGAATAGATCCAAAATGGATCCATTTGTTTTCATTAAATTTTTGTTCTCCACCAATTCGTAAATTCGGACATTTTGGATGATACTGGATGATATTTGATTGGGAACTAATCGAATTGCGCATGTCTAATGTTTGCTCATTGTTCCCCTTTTAAGGAATGAAGTGTTCCATACATTACATTTTACAGCAGTCTAAATCTAAAAATGTATGGTCAATAGATCCAGTACAAACCACTAACCTGTGCAAGAGTGACTTGACGAGGTGATATTTACCTCAGACCTATTGTTTATTCCAA
This sequence comes from Pelobates fuscus, assembly GCF_036172605.1. Lineage (NCBI taxonomy): Eukaryota > Metazoa > Chordata > Amphibia > Anura > Pelobatidae > Pelobates > Pelobates fuscus. The sequence continues at coordinate 63,563,689 of NC_086321.1, forward strand.
TACTACCGGTCATGTATCAGATGGTCACTCATCAAGAAAACCTCAGCCATTTAACAACCATTAAACTATTAAACGTCAACCATTGATTGTATTGATTTCATGTGGCATGTGACGGATGAAAATGAAAAAGGGAAGAAAAAAAAATAGATCTGAGACTTAAAAACACAGAAATTAAATGCTGTTCATCTGGTGATGTGATGGATTTCAAGTCAACACAATAAAACTGTGTAGATTCATAGGCAACCATTTTCTAGCATTGTTGGTGTTAACTAATGGATTTTGTAGCCATAGAAGCAGTATTAAAATGTAATAATTCAAGCATTCACTCGAAAACATCGCTTAGAGTTGGAAATAAAGATCTCAACATAGACATTAAGCCTATCAAACAGCAGGAGAGCAAAGCTTGGGGACGATTGGTTTCTCAGCATTGAGCACAGAAGTGGGACTGGCAGACATTTTGTGAATCTTGCTCACTTACAAAGTAAAGGCATGTTGATTTATTCATGGTTTTGTAGTGTGCTGCACAAGGTTTCATTACAACAGAAACCACTTGCAAGTGGATCTGTATTCAGAAACTTGGGTGGTGAATTCTGAATTCTCTAACCAAACTGACTTCCAACTTATGTAGAATAAGCTGTAATTGATGAAGTACAAACTAAAGAGTGGGAAGGACTGATCGTTGTTTGTTCTGATGTCCAAGTATATGGTCAGAGTACAATGTGCTCTGAGTCCATTGTTTCTGAAAATCAAACCATCATTCTTCCTGCTGCTGCACCAAGAACCAGATATAGGCGAAGTGGTCAGTCACACCACTTGGCTCTAATTGTTTATACACAGTTAACTGGAGGAGGTTGAGGACTTTTTACACTTCGTGCACAACAAGCGTAAATACCGGTAAGTAACAAAAACCAAGAAACTGCAATCAAGTGAATCAAGACCCAAGTTGATTTCGTGGACCTTACGATTTATGTAGAAGAAAAAAAGAATTAAGACTAAAACATTTTTTAAAACAGTGGATGTCAATAGTTATATTGAGGAAACGAGCTGCCATTTCAGTCCTTGGCTAGAAAATATTCAGAAAAAGCCAACTAATTAAGATTAGAAGGAACTGCACGGACATGAACACTTTTATTAGCCAAGGACAAAAAATTACTCAGGATTTTAAATTCAGAGGCTATAAAGATGCTCCAATAAAATCAGCTATACAAAAAGTTTCAAATATAGACAGATCCACTCTTTTAGAATATAAAGAAAAAAAAAACAAATTTAGAAATCACAACAATTTCCTTTATTTGTCAATACTCAGGAGGACAAAATGCTAGAGTGAGGAACAAATTAGAAAAAAATTGAAGCTTTTATTAAAAAGATCCAATTCTTAATGAAATGTTACCACCGCAACCTTAAATGATTCATAGAGGATTACCCAATTTTTTAAAGCAATATGAGGGCTTTTGTGGATGCGGTAAGTATAGGGCATATCAGGAAACAAGAACACATAGACACCATGTGAAGGGTTCATCAATCACAGTAGGAAATACGCTATCAAAGAATGTATTACTCACAATACCAAAAATATGATATATGTGCTCACCTGCCCATGTGGTCTAAATTATGTGTGACGTACCACTAGACCATTAAAAACGAGGATAGGTGAGCACATATATAACATAAAAAGAAAACACGCTCAACATCAGGTATCCATACAATATTGTGACAAATACGATGCAGATCCCTCTAGTCTTAAATTTAAAGGCATTTAACCCCTTAAGGACCAAACATCTGGAATAAAAGGGAATCATGACATGTCACACATGTCATGTGTCCTTAAGTGGTTAAAAGGTGAATCGAGATTGGATGGGGGATAAGTTTATCACAAAGATGGAACAAACAGAGATGAGATGGATATTTGAATGTAATATATTAATCCCGAATGGATTGAACAATGACTTTGAGATCTGTCATTTTTTTTTTATCAATTTGTTATAATTGTATTATATTTCTCTTTTCTTTTATCAATATTTAAATTTAATATTTTTTTAATTTTAAATTCATATTTTTAAAACCTTTCAACTGTATTCATCTCGTCTCATTGTCTTAATCTCGGATTGATAATGTGAATACTGAAATCCCTCAGTATGAAAAAGGGGCCATGTTTATATGCACAAGGTGGTTGTGGTCACTGTTGTTTCCTTTACATACAGCAACAAGTCTGTTTCTTTGTAGATATTTGGTTTTAAAATTTCTTATTTTATCTTTCAGGTCTTAATCTTAGGTTTCAATAAATATGATTAATAGGTTGATTAATAGGTTGGAGATTGGTGTATTTTATGCTATTTGACACACAGCCTTAACAAGGTTATCATCAATTATGCAAATTAAGGACGTTGAGTGGATCCAATGAAAGGCAAAAGAGACTCAGTAGGGGTTGCCTTGAAATACCCCTATCATAGATGGAAGAAACTATGACCCACGTCCTGACAAAGCCACAGGCGAAACGCGTAGACGTGCAAAGCGACGCCACGCGGTGGGCAAAGACAAAGTCCGCAAGATTCGAAATACAGACGCATTGGAGGTACACATGAGAGAACTGCACCGAGACCGGGGAACCTCAGCACGCAAGTGTTCTGGATTACACTGGTGGATTGGAGGTCTGAGATTTTGTGAGTAGCGGTGTAATCCGCATATGCTCACCAGCGATCCCCAGTAAGAGGCAGTAAATCCCATCTCCTTTTCTTTGTTTTATATGCATTATAATTGTATGTGCAAAATAGTTCTTTGTGCAATATACTTAAATGATACCGTTTTTATCCTGTTTATGGAATAAAGTCTTGTTAAATTGTTTCAACATCTTTGCACTATATAGTGATCTATGAATATACACAGGCTGTAACAGATCTATCTATTTTTATCCCTTCCTTTTTTTCCACATGTTGATGGAATTATCCTGACCAACAATAAGAACCATCTATATAAGTTTTTTTTACACTTCACTTTTCTATTATGGTATATTCTCTATCTTTTGTGCTAGGGTTTAACCCCTTAACCCCTTAAGGACCAAACTTCTGGAATAAAAGGGAATCATGACATGTCACACATGTCATGTGTCCTTAAGGGGTTAAGGCACTAAAGGGTACAGCTGCATAATTATATTTATTATATTAAGTTTTATATATAATTTCCTCAAACAATTATGTTATCCAAATGGGTCTTTCAATTATATTCTCTTTTGAATGCCTCTTTAGTGCTCTTTTTCATTCCCATATTAAAATTTAGAGATACAGCCACCTTCAGGCCATAGCATAAGAAAGTAGTCACAGATGATAATTAAATGTGGAATTACTTGCACTCAGAAGGTGTCACATGTTCTGTAGTTTAGAATCCAAAATACAGTAAGCTCACATCCACAGGGCAAGACAATAAACAGGGTTAAACAGTCTAATAGCCAGAAAAAGCTATATCTAAAACCAGTTCGCAAAAACTGCAGATCTAGTTGCTGCCTTTGCAAGCCCTCCTCTTTTAACCCCTCCCAGACTTTCTGTGACTGTCCAATCACAGACTTTCCAATGCAGCTCAATGAAAAGTCTTTGCAAGGCAGGTGCTCTGAGCAATTGCTGCCTCTTGAGTTTAGCTTCACTGAACTAAACGAACCAGGAAGTAACAGGACCGGTTGTCTAATTGAAAATTCAGGGGGATGTTACCAGGTTAGTTTATTAAGGTGTCAAATTCTATTTAAATCTGCACTTCTTATAAAATGAAATAAAGAGAACACTCGTTACACAGAAACCATTTCAATAAGCTAAAGTGCTTCAGGAGAAGTATTTAGAAAATTGGGCAGACTAGATGGGCCGAATAGTTCTTATCTGCAGTCACATTCTATGTTTCTATGTCTCTATATTTAAGAATACTGTGTTTTTAAGAGCTTCACGTTTACTGTTTCTTGGCGCTTTATCAGTTGAGTGAATACATTATTAGTTTTAATAAGAGCCGCATCAAATATGTAAACCTCACAGGTCTTGCCTCAGGTACTGCTAGGGAATAAAGAAAGTACATTCACATAATAAGCAGAGTGAAGCTTCAACTCTACGGGGAGACTAAAATTGGAGTATTAGCATAAATTAGTAGTAACAGAATTGACAGGCTGTCAATGATGAGAAGAATGAAACACGTTTAAGGAGGTATATGAATGACCCCATACAATAGCTGTTTTCAGAATACATAATTATGAGTGGTCATGGTGAGTGCTAATCCATTGGCTCTAACCATTCATGTTTGTTTATTTATTGAAACAATGTTTCCTGCGCACTTTTTGTTGTATTAGAAGAGTCGATCAAACTCAATGGACTATTCCATGCTGAGATAAATACAAATAATGACACATAAATTGATATTGTTTATAGTTTCCATCATTTAGCTGAATAACAGTATTGATTTGTGCAATTTCACTACACAAAGCAATGCCCAAATAAACAGTTATAAGTTTTGTTGAAGTTGGACTTTTAAAAAAAAAAAAAAAAAAAAAAGCAAAATTCTGTAGAAGCATTAACGTCAGACATTGAAGATTTACAATTATCTCAGGGGATTATGAGAAAGTGATCTCTGTTTTCACAATGATGCCTTTAAATCAAGATTGATTTACATTTACTTTCACAAGTACAAAATAGAATGGAGAAATGCTACGTTAGTAATACAATTGTAACCTAGTTTTTATGGGCATTTCATAAAGATTTTATGTTTCAGTGTTTGCAGATGACACAAAACTCTGTAAAGTAATACAATGTGAGCAGGATATTGCTTTGCTGCAGAGGGATTTAGATAGATTTGGGGACTGGGCACTAAAATGGCAGATGAAATTTAACATAGAGAAATGCAAAGTTATGAACTTTGGGGTCAAGGATGAACATGCAACTTACAGCCTAAACAGTAGTGAATTAGGGATAGCAACATACAAGAAGGATTTGGCAATGTCAATCGGCAGTTGCTAATGCTAGTAAGGTATTGTCATGTATAAATAGGGGCATTAATTCTCGGGATGAAAATATTACTTTGCATCTTTATAAATCCCTGTAAGACCACACCTTGAATATGCTGTGCAATTTTGGGCACCTGTTCTAAAGAACTATATTATGGCCAGTGGTGTATCCTGGTTTTGTGCTGCCCTAGGCAGTACAAAACTCAGGCGCCCCCCCTCCCCCCTGCGCGCCACCCCCACCCAACCTTTACCCCGCATTCTAAATACACACACACACATTCACTGACAGATACGCATACACTAGCTAACAGAAACACACACTCGCTAACAGAAACACACACACTAACAGACAAACTCACACTCAGTAACAGACAAACACACTCACTAACAGACACTCACTAACAGACACTCACTAACAGACACTCACTAACAGACACACACTAACGGACACACACTAACAGACACACACTAGCAGACACACACACTCACTAACAGACACACACAGTCAGACACAGACACACTCACAGGCACACACACTAACAGACACACTAACAGACACAGACACACTAACAGACACAGACACATTAACAGACACACTAACAGACACACACACTAACAGACACACACACACACACACACACACTAACAGACACACACACACACACACACACACTCACTAACAGACACACACTCACACTCACTAACAGACACTCACACTCACTAACAGACACTCACACTCACTAACAGACACACACTCACACTCACTAACAGACACTCACACTCACTAACAGACACTCACACTCACTAACAGACACACACACACACTAACAGACACACACACACACACTAACAGACACACACACACTAACAGACACACACACACACACACTAACAGACACACACACTAACAGACATGCACAAACACTAACATACACTCACACTCACGAACAGACACTCACACTCACTAACAGACACACACACTCACTCACTAACAGACACACACACACTCACACTCACTAACAGACACACACACACTCACTAACAGACACACACTCACTAACAGACACTCACACTCACTAACAGACACACACACACTCACACTCACTAACAGACACACACACACACACACTCACACTCACTAACAGACACACACAAACTCACTAACAGACACACACACACTCACTAACAGACACACACACACACACTCACTAACAGACACACACACACTCACTAACAGACACACACACTCACACTCACTAACAGACACACACACTCACACTCACTAACAGACACACACAAACTCACTAACAGACACACACACACTCACTAACAGACACACACACACTCACTAACAGACACACACACTCACACTCACTAACAGACACTCACACTCACTAACAGACATTCACACTCACTAACAGACACTCACACTCACTAACAGACATTCACACTCCCTCACACTCACTAACAGACACTCACACTCACTCACATTAACACTTTTTTTTTTTTTACTTTACCCCCCCCCAGCCTCCTTACCTTTGGGAATGCTGGGGGGGGTCATCTTTTTTCCCTGGTGGTCCAGTGGCTGCTGGGCGGTCGGGGGGCGCTGCTAGGCTGTCTGCTGGGCGGTCGGGGGGCGCTGCTAGGCTGTCTGCTGGGCGGGCGGCGAGGGAGCACTTCCTCTGAGCTGTCTGCTCAGCTCCCTCGCGCGCCGCACAGTGAGGCTGGGAGGCGGAGCCGGAATATGACATCATATTCCGGCTCCCAGCCTCACTGTGCGGCGCGCGAGGGAGCTGAGCAGACAGCTCAGAGGAAGTGCTCCCTCGCCGCCCGCCCAGCAGACAGCCTAGCAGCGCCCCCCGACCGCCCAGCAGCAGCCCAGCATGTCTTGTTAGCCGCAAGGCTAACAAGACATTTGCCTTGGGCATTTGGGGGCGGCTTTTTTTGCCGCCCCCTGGAAAATGCCGCCCAAGGCAAATGCCTTGTTTGCCTCGCGGCTAATACGCCCCTGATTATGGCACTAGATAAAGTACAGAGGAGGGCTACAAAATGAATTAAAATGAATGGAACAATTTGGTTACAAAGAAAGGTTAACACATTTAAATCTGTTTAGTTTAGAAAAACGGTGCCTCTTGGGCATCTTGGACATTTCAGGGTTATAAACAAAGGCCTATTTCAGAGAGCAAGTTATGGTTAGCAATTTGCCGTTTGCAGCAATGGAAATGAATACGGCAATGACATTTGATCTTTTCATTCTCCTTATTCTAAGAGGGACATTTTACACTGACTGTATGGTTTGGACTACCAAAACAGCAAGATAACCCTTGATATATTACTACATTAACATATATTAACAATTCCTACAGGAGTCTCAGCATTTGTCTTTTATATTTGTAAAAGGTGGCTAGTTGATGAGTCACAAATTTAGTTTACATTTTGTTAAACATAATGATTCCATTATTTCTGTTCTTTTATATTATCCAGCCAACCCTGCATTTTTACAGGTGTACCTGAGTTTAAAGGTACAGTCTAGGCACCAAAACTGCTACACCGTGCTGTAGTGCCACAGGTTCCCATACTGCTTTGACACTAACCGTGGGTCCCCCGGGAGCAATCTGGCAACCTCTTCAGTTATAGCTAAAGCTTAAGATCACATTCTGCATTAGCTAAATCAAAGTTCTTCCCTATTTGGATTAAATTAATTGGCAGCAAGTGTCTTCTAAATTCCACACAAAGACTAAGAAACTGATGTGGAAGTCATGATATCGAATAGAGATTAATCAAACTCAAAAACACTTTGGCTTTTTATAGTGTCATAAAGTCTGGGGACTCCTGTCACCATAACTACAAGATAACTATGTAGTGGTTATGGTGCCAGGCGTATCAAGGTGCAGGGTATGAATTTTATATTAACTTTCATATTGCTTAAATTTTAGAGCTCTACACAATACATTTTCATAGATGAATCTTTGTTTTTTTTGTTTCTAATGACATTATTACATCACATCGTCGTTCCATAAGGAGTCAAGTCTGGGGTCAATTATCTCTAGAAATGTTTCATACATAGTGAATTATTATGGTACATTTGAAATTTCCACTGGCTATGGTTTAGGGCAATATGCATTTTCTGCATACATGTAATTAGTGATGTCCCGAACGGTTCGCTGGCGAATAGTTCCCTGCGAACATAGCTTGTTCGCGTTCGCCACAAACGGCGAACATATGCGATGTTCGGTCCGCCCCCTATTCGTCATCATTGAGTAAAGTTTGACCCTGTACCTCACAGTCAGCAGACACATTCCAGCAAATCAGCAGCAGACCCTCCCTCCCAGACCTTCCCACCTCCTGGACAGCATCCATTTTAGATTCATTCTGAAACTGCATTTTTTTTTTATTTTTTTTCTTCTTTTTTTAGACAGAAGTGTGTTATATTTGAGCATGCTAGGCTGAAAGTGCGTATATCATGGCTAGTTGCACTGGCTGTCATGTTTAGGGTGTAGCTTGCACGTTATCAACTGTGTATTTATATCAGCAGCTCCACCACTAGTTATAAATCAAGTGTGAGTCGCCCCATGAGATGAGACTAGTGAATAACATAATACATGAACGGTAAAGGTAAAGGCATGTAAGGAACTATGACAATAAACTCTTTAGGAGGTGAAATAATGACATGTTTAAACGCTTGCAACTTTATGATTAGTTAATGTGCAGAGAGCAGTTCATGTGATCAAAGGTATGGTGTGGAGGATCGGCTATAGTGGGACATGCTTGGCAGGCTGCTGTTTACTGCTTGTGCTCATCCGATCCCTTCTGGGCGCCAGGTGCAGACCCTGGGAGACCCTGATGCCTGGAACAACAAAGGCAAGTCTCTGGCTGATTGCCGGGTTCGCGGCTTGAGATGGTGGAAGCTTGTTTTGTCGGGTGGTCGGATCTGTCCCGGTGGTGCTTCACGTCCGGTGCAGGATTGTGGTGGCTTAAGGTGGAGGCGAGTGCTTGACGTGGGGCAGGCTCTGCATTTCTGTTTGTGCCTCCGGTCCCGTCTTCGACGCCTTTTGCGTTGGTGGATTTTAATGGGGACTGCTTCGCTTAGCTGTGGTGGAGCTTGTTGGGGCTGTGGTGGAGCTTGTTGGGGCTTCCTGCTTGTTATTTGCTTCAAAAATTGATTAAAGAGTCTGTCCAGCTTAGACTCAATATCCTGCCATGCTTTGCTGGTACCAGGAGGACACGCGGCTACCGCCATATTGGGAGAGTCGCAGATGAGTAAGTCAGCCTGGGCGGCTGTGCTCTGTGCGTCCATTAGCTCCAGACAGCCTCTCAGAGGTGGACCGGGATAACCCCCACCGGTCCGAGGGGGGAGCAACGGAGCTCCTGCCGGGAAGTAGCTGCTCCTGGGCATCCCAGGATCGGGAGATCGGCCGCCTCTCCCGCCCGGTGAGCACCAGGCCACACTTGCCACGCGGAGGTAAGTAAGACTCTGTCGAGTTGCTGACCGCTATTAAGCATGTCGGGTCGGTCAGGTAGGAGCAACATTGCTGGGGTGCACCCTTCTGGGGTGAAATTCGCTTGTTGATAGCTCCTTAAAGTGAGATATTGAGGGAACTCACACAAAGTGCGTCTTTCCTCCATGACAGCTAGGCCCCGCCCCCCGGAAGCTGCATTCTTAGTGAGAGGAGGGACAGTGTAGCTGCTGCTGATTTAATAGGGAAATCGATAGCTAGGCTAGTGTATTCAGTGTCCACTACAGTCCTGAAGGACTCATCTGATCTCTGCTGTAAGGACAGCACCCCAAAAAAGCCCTTTTTAGGGCTAGAACATCAGTCTGCTTTTGTTTTGTTTTTTTTCCTGTGTAATCTAATTGCAGTTGCCTGCCTGCCAGCGGGTGTGTCAGGCTCACAGCGTATACTGTGCCCACTTGCCCAGTGCCACCACTCATATCTGGTGTCACAATAGCTTGCATTAAAAAAAAAAAAATTTGACTGTAATATAATAACAGTCAGTTTCCTTCACACGTGTGCTTTTCAGGGCCTGCCAGGGCACAGTGTCACACCAGTGCAACTCATATCTGGTGTAACAGTAATGTACATAAAAAAAAAAAACCTAGAAATTTGACTGTGAAATAATAGCAGTCAGTTTCCTTCACACGTGTGCGTTTCAGGGCCTGCCAGGGCACAGTGTCACACCAGTGCAACTCATATCTGGTGTAACAGTAGTGTACATTTAAAAAAAAAAATACAGGGGGCTTGTTGTCACCTTTCGGGAACCCTTGGTGTTGTACGTGGCTGGGTTGAGGAAGAGACCTTCAATGACATCAGTGAGGACAAGGAACGGGACATGGCTAGATTGGTATCCAACCTTGTGCAAATGGGCAGTTTGCGGTTGTGCAAATGGACTGTTTGCGGTGCATTAAACGGGGAGTTTGGTCTGTCACTGTGAAGCGGGCGTAACCCTTACACTACCTGATCGATACAACATCATACCTGATGTTTTAAAGCACGTTATTCCAAACAATTTAGGAATGTTAGGTGATTTATGCCCTTTATGGATTAAAACCAGACTCTGCATCAACTATGTAATTTTCCATGGGAGTTTTTCCATGGATCCCCCTCCGGCATGCCACAGTCCAGGTGTCAGTCCCCTTGAAACAACTTTTCACTTTTGTGGCCAGAAAGAGTTCCTGTGGGTTTTAAAATGTGCCTGCCTATTGAAGTCTATGGCGGTTCGCCCGTTCGCAAACATTTGCGGAAGTCCGCGTTTGCCGCTCGCGAACGGAAAATTTTATGTTCGCGACATCAGTACATGTAATGAATTACCTCCTGCAGATTGATCAATTTCCTGGAGGTTGTGTATGGCTTTTAGTTCATTAATGAATGATCTGCTAATACTCTGTTTATTGACACCATTTACATGGCATTAGATATTGAGGGGTAAGGCAGTTTTCTGAGGACATATCGTGGAGAAGCTTTCATGAGGTTTAACTTTCAGAAATGGGGAATGTTAATATGTTTTTCTATAGAAATAACTTTGCTTAAATTGAAGCAAAGTTTAAAAATTGAAGGGTTACTTCAAAAACAACAAAAAACCCACTGTTTTTGGTCAAAGTAACATTTGACTAAAAAATGAGTCACAGACAGGGGAGGTGTGGCTAGGGCTGCATAAACAGAAACAAAGTGATTTAACTCTTAAATGACAGAGAATTGAGCAGTGAGACTGCTGAGCCATGATCTATACACCAAAACTTACCGTTCTTTTAGTTTTTACTCAAGCTTGCATTTTTTTTATTGCAAAACCTTTACAGGTTTAGCTTGCACCATTAGTTCTTAATTCCATGGTTTTATCCATATTCACTATAATTTTCTTTTCCATCATGAATCTAGTTATTCAGTCCGTCTGATAGGGAACGGGCAATCTTATCTATCCTAAAACTATAATCGAAAGTGTTCATGGAGTTAATGGGTCTCTTCATTTCTTTCTGGACATATTCAACAAAAAAACACACGCACGCACGCACATAGACACATGCGCACACACATGGAGATGCTCTTTCAGTCAGAAAGGCTATATTCAAGGAATGTTTCAATCTAAACTAAGTCTTTTCATAGCTATATAATAATGAAAAAGTGGCAAGAACAGGTAAAGTACACAACAACAAGCTCACCAATAGTAGACCTGTTGACTTTTCAGTGTACTTGTCTCATCTGAAACTGGAAGTGAAGTGAGAGTCGGAAGATGTAAGAGTGAGAGGACACATTGTTACTATCGAAGCAAGAAAATATCAGTGCCTACTGTTCTACTGGTTACCGTGCAACTAGAACTAAACAATAATGTAGAAGAAAAGATTGTTTGCAAATTACACAGTATTCACAATATCTTGATGTGCACTCTACTAATGAATGGTATAGAGTTCCCTACATGACTGCTCAGTCTACGTTTGTCTAATAAAGGTCTCCCTCTGGGCTAATGTCAGAGCCACCTGGGATGGTGTTGTGTGTTAAGGATTAGATTTGAAAAATTCAACCTAATGTGGCTCATGTTCACAATTTCACCTCTGCTTACCCAAAATGTCAGTAGTAAGGGTAGGAGATGTGTAGAAGTCTTCTTATCCACGATAGTTGTTCTTTGCTAGTTGAACATCTAGATGCATGCATAGGCTAAGGAATAGTCTCAAAACCTGGTCCAAGTCAAAAAATGGGCATTCCAGGTGTATACTGGTCATATCCATTTGTCACTGTCTTCTTTTCATTTTTCAGCTTTCTAAAAAAACGTTTTCAAAATGTGTACACAGTGATATAGTTATACAAAGAAAGCAAAAATAAAAAAAATACAACTAACGAACACATACTACAGTGTCAGTCACAAAACTATTAATTTATTATCAGAGTTTTAATCCAGCTAAACATATTGTGAAAATGTCAGGAAAAAAAGGTTGGGGATTTGTTCCAACTGATCCCTTGTGAAAATGTTTGAATTCTGTTCTGAAATTAACCTGTTTGTATAAATACTGTCTGTTGTCTGTGATTGCATTTGGCTATACCATCATCACTTAGGCTCACAATGATTAATTCTTCTTCATTGATCTCTTCCTTGATCACAGACTCTAGTTCCATATATACATGTACTAATTTCTAGAATGAGTGTCCACTCTATGCTCTATAGCACAAGTGATCAATTACATACAGCATTGCTCTTACCTGATTTGTAACCTTCTTGGTACCGGAGGTATACTCAAACCAGTGCCAGCAGGGCCAAATGCCAGTATTGTTGGTGCTGCAGGGCACATATTGTTATCTATATATGCCTTGAGGAATCCATTCAGTATTTTAGGATCAGAATTCTCAGCCTTAAGATTTGCTGTAAAATCCCTTTTACACTACAGTTAGAATAAAAGGGATTTTACATTAAATCTTAAGGCTGAGAAACCTGATCCTGATATACTGAATGGATTTCTCTAGCCATATGGAAAGCCCTAGGGCAGTGCATATACAACTTAAGCAGTCCACACATTTGTGACTTTGTACGCAACTGCAAACACGTCTACATTAGTAAAAAAACATAAATTTATTTCTAAGTGTATTTTATAACACAAGTCATTTTAACAAATCCTCCTCTTCTACATGACATACAGCATTGCGTTTTACATGATATTTGACCTTTTTGAGCACCAGAGGTGTACAAATTATAAATATAATATATGCTGCTATATTGAATTGTATAGAATCAGTAATATTATCATTGAAGGATTTTTTTTATGTCCATATGGTGGCTGGTATTATCCAAGTCACACAATGGTAGAAGTGATATATTATCTACATGTTTCCTCTTAGGTCATGTAAGATAGGCTAAGTCTCAAAAATGTCACAAATGTCTTACAGGTCTCTATGCAGGTTCCATTGATCATTTAATTAAGAAGTCACGAAATATAGATGGGAACCTGGGCATATAGATTTTAGTGGCTTTGCGTCAATTTACCAAATGTGGTAATTTGGTGAAGCAGTATGGGAAGCATTACTATAAGCAAGACTTACCGTATACATGATACTACATATAATAGAAATGTCACTGGTAAAAAAAAACCAAAAAACTACAATTCTTTATGGAGCTGGATAACGTCCTTACTCTTTTTTTTCCCCTTACACTCCAGTAAAAAAAGAAAACTATTTTAGATAGTATATCATCCCCCTTGACTTAAATGAGTATTTTACAAGGTCCTCCTTTAGTGCAAAACAAAATAAAGAAAGCTCAGATTCTTAAATCAAGCGCATCGAGATGGGAAATGGGCAAAGTTTAGGGTTCGTATATATGGGTCTTCAGGGAGTAGCTGCTATTAAAACCCTGGAGTGGAAAGGATACATTTATAGATTTTAAAGAAAATATTTATTTCAAGGAAAAACAAATGCAGTAAGTTAGCAATAAAATAGCATTAAACTACAACATAGATCAAGTTGTTTTATTATATTTTTCTCTTGTTAAATAAATGTACTTGTACTGGTATTTGGCTGTCAGGTGTGCTCACAGTATTGTGTTACCATAACCTATCCTGTATGTCTAATATAACTCTGTGATTGTTTCATTTAGCATCATTTGTGTAGCTCCAAGAAATCAAAGGACAGTATTAGCTGCTCTATTCTGCCCCTAATGATTGTAGCGGCAAAAAACTGGCAATGATTATGGGAACCAGTATAGCGCTATAGACCTTTGTCTTTTGTCAAATCCTCCATCCATTAATCACACTGCATTTTCTGAACTTCCCTGTCTCAGTCATATGAGCCTCAACACTGTACCTCACTATGTTCAAATACTCCCTCAAAGTTCACCTTTAATGACTCTTTCATATCATTCAGTAAACGTCAAAACACACAGCAATATGGGGGGCAGGGATGTATTTACCACAAGGCAAACAAGGAATTTGCCTAGGGTGGCACTTTCAGGTGGGGGGGGGGGGGGGGAGGAGGGCGCCAAAAAATGCCACCCCAAGCTCCAAGACAAGTGCCTTGCTTGCCTGTGTTCTGGGGCTGCCCACCTTACTGTGAGTGAGTGTCTCTGAGTGAGTGAAAGTGTGTGTGTCTTTCAGTGAGAATGGGTGTGCCTGTGAGTGTGTGTATGTCATTTTCTGTGTATCTGAGAGTGTGTGCCTTTCAATGAGTGGGTGTGTCAGTGTGTGTCTGTCAGTGAAAGTGTGTGTTGGTTAAACAGTGTGTGCCAATGACTGTATGTGTGTGCCAATGACTGTGTATCTGTCAGTGAGTGTATATCAGTGCAGGCCTGGGAAGGGGGCAGGCCTGGCTAAAGACTAAGCCAGAGGCAGGATAAGAGAGCTCCTCAACTTTGCCACCTCTACCTGTCTTAAATAGGGTGGAATATATTTACAATTCAGGTCACCACCATTACGCATCGTACTGGGAGTGCCTGGAATGAGTTTGGACTGAAACTCCCGACATTAGTGTGCTACTTCCGAGGATGAGGGCTCTTTGCGGCTTGCTCCCAGAATCTAGGTGGGAAACGCGGACCATCTCTCACTTACCTAGCGAATCAACCTCTTCCCCTCCTCTGGACCGGCAGGGGTTATCGCGGTCCCTGCTGAGCCACATATCACGTCAGCCATCTACCCAGAAACTACACTGAACACGGTAAACGGCGACAAGTACTAAAATCCATTTAAATTCCAGGCATAATTCCAAAATATAGTAATACCCAAGTCAGTGAGCATTACATTGTATGATGATTTAGTATAACAGTAGACAACATGGAATATTATGAATTCACATGGAAGTCTAAAGGTGGAACATCAGCACTACAGCACACTGGCAGAAGTTCCTAAGCAGTAGCACCCAGTTCACTGGCTGAGTTAGTTAACACAGACCTCCCAGTGCAATGTAAAACCATTTTAAACCAGTTTCACTAATTACCATGGGAAATGGTGTGCCAGGATACTCATGGCACCATAGCCACCTCAGCAGGGTGTAGTTACTATGGTGTTTGGAGTGTGTCTTTATTTCTTCCTATTCTATCTATTTAGTAATCATTCCCAAGAGTATTCATTTTTGCAAATAATAAATAAATAAAAGCTAAGAACAGGTTAACATTGGGTATTTCTAAACTCAGGATTAAATTTAGAAACTATTTAGCATGGGTGTTTTTTTGGCGGATGTAGATGATTTTGGGGGTCAAAGTTAGAAAAAGTGTGGTTTATAAAATGTTTTTCCTCATATTATATAACTAACCGCATCTCTGGAAATAACTATAGCGGCAGTGTCTAGGATTATAATGCTGGCTGTCGGTAACAGGTGTAGCTGTGAACCGCTAAGGGTGTCACTATAGACCCATGAGCAGAAAAAATGCTATTAAATACCAAAATGAAGTATATACAAAAAGTTACTGCTAAATGCAAAAAATAAATAAAGTATATACAGTGGTACTAGGATTCCTACACCTGTTACCGACAGCCAGCATTATAATCCTAGACACTGCCGCTATAGTTATTTCCAGAGATGCGGTTAGTTTCATTTGATTTCTTGAATCTGACCACATCTGTCCTTTTTGTTGTTTGATTTTGTATATATGGGGTTATGCCCCTTCTTGAGACATCTGGAGTCTCTAATTGGTACACCAGTCTCTGAGTAGACACTCGGCATTACTTCCTCGGGTTATCCGGGGTTGTCGGCACAGGTGTACACCCAGAGACACTGAACTTTTTGTTCTCTGTTTTCCTCATATTATATAATTGTTTTTATAGTAAATTATATGATATGATGAAAATAATGGTATGTTTAGAAAGTCCAGTTAACGGCGAGAAAAACGGCATATAATATGTGTGGGTACAGTAAATGAGTAAGAGGACAATTACAGCTAAACACAATCACCGCAGAAATGTAAAAACAGCCCTGGTCCTTAACGGTAAGAAAAGTGAAAAACGGTCTGGTCACTAAGGAGTTAAAGAAGAACTGTCACTTAACTTGAATTCCCTTTTTTCTTTACTTATGTACACTGAACAAAATTATAAACGCAACACTTTTGTTTTTGCCCCCATTTTCCATGAGCTGAACTCAAAGATCTAAGACTTTTTCTATGTACACAAAAGGTCTATTTCTCTCAAATATTGTTCACACACATGTCTAAATCTGTGTTAGTGAGCAATTCTCCTTTGCCGTGATAATCCATCCACCTTACAGGTGTGGCATATCAAGATGCTGATTAGACAGCATGATTATTGCACAGGTGTGCCTTAGGCTGGCCACAATAAAAGGCCACTCTAAAATGTGCACTTTTACTGTAGTGGGGAGTCCGGGGGGGTCTGAAAACCAGTCAGTATCTGGTATGACTACCATTTGCCTCACGCAGTGCAAAACATCTCCTTCACATAGAGTAGATCAGGTTGTTGATTGTGGCCTGTGAAATGTTGGTCCACTCCTCTTCCTCTGTGCAAAGTTGCTGGATATTGGCAGGACCTGGAACACGCTGCTGTATACGCCGATCCAGAGCATCCCAAACATGCATGTCCGTTTTGCATGTTTGGGCATCTAGCAGAGAAATGCCATGTGCGCACATGTTTACCATTTTCCCCTGCAATGCCATATTCTAGCATTTGCCATTTGTATGGCACTGTAAGAGTTAACAAAACAAAATATTTCTCTGCCATCTTCATGTAAATTGGAATAAAATAAACTGCAAATATTTTAAAAAAACATTTAAGCATAACCAATAGCTAATTTTTTTCACAAGAAAATTGAATTTAGGAAGTGAGAGTTTGCAACACTCCGGTGATCTGGCCTCTATGGCAAGACACATGAAAGCCCACTTGGAAAGTGCAAGAATGGCTTATGGACAACTCTGTGAAAGCCTAGAGTGGCCTAGCCAGAGCTTGGAGTTAAAACAGAACTGAACATCTCTGGAGAAACCTAAAAATGGCTTTCCATCGATTGCTCTCATCCAAAATGTCAGAGCTTGAGAGG
The DNA here is from genome assembly GCF_036172605.1 of Pelobates fuscus. Taxonomy (NCBI): domain Eukaryota; kingdom Metazoa; phylum Chordata; class Amphibia; order Anura; family Pelobatidae; genus Pelobates; species Pelobates fuscus. Next base: position 63,581,104 of record NC_086321.1, read on the forward strand.
ATCTGCAGAGACAAATGGCAGAACCTACCCAAATGCAGGTGAGCAAAGTTTGTTGCATTATATCCAAAAATACTTGAGGCTGTAATCGCTGCCAATGGTGCTTCAAATAAGTACTAGAGGTAAAGGTCTGAATAGTTTTTCCATTTTATATATTTGTAATTCGGCTTTTTGGTTTGTCTTTATATGTTATTGAGTGTAGCTTGATGTAAAAAGTATACAATTGAAACACTTGCAGCAACAATTAAAAAAGTGGACAAAAAATGTAGGGGGTCTGAATACATTCTGAATGCACTGTGTGTGTGTGTATTTACATTTACCAAGTGTGTTCCACACTCCACATTAAATAAACTTTGGATCTATAATGGCTAAATAAAGACACTTAAATGATACAACAATTTGTAGAGCATTTTAAAATGCAATGAACATTCATTTACCTAGAGACAAGTAGAAACACAAATTAGACACCAATATAAAACAGGATAACTAAATTTATATTTTACTGTGAAATTACTAAGTTTATATTACTCAGATTTCATTTCAGAGAATCGATTTGTGAAAAGTGACACCTTTTGTGTCATCCCCAGTTAAATTGCTAGAGGCAATGTCACTCACAGGAGAAAGATATCCTCACAGCTGGGCATCTTCTTCCTTCCCTGGAGAGGAAGTCGTCGAGCTGTGCGCTTGTAAGGCTACTTAAACATTAATCCCAAGTCTCATGTTCGGAGCACCTGCTTCCCTCTGCCAATCAAGGCTGCCTGTGGGTGTGAAACAGCCCTCCGATGGGGCAGCAATCAACAACAGGAGCTCTCGATAATGGAAGGATTCTAGACAGTAAAGGCCAAAGCAAATATGACAAGTATATTTCTCTCCGTTCAAACCTGTATATGTTTTTCTCCTATGTTTACCACTCACCTTGGTATACATTCAATCAGATATCACCATCTCCATATAATTTAATTCTTCACGCTCTTCAAATTGTTGGTGGCTCTGTATAAGGACTATAGAGTAATGGATCATTGGAGGGAGATATAGAAGTACCATGTAGATTGTATTATTTGATATTTTACTGAGGTAAATGTTTTATGAGAATTGTTTTTCATTACAGACAGCATTAGAGTAGCAGTTGCATTACGGTGCTTTCTATTTTAGATTTACCAAACTGTGTGGGAGTATAACAAGGCTTGGAATAAATGTTGGTAAAAGTGTTTTTTTTATTTTAGTACATGTCGCTAACATTCTATATATACTATTTTTTTAGATATACTGTTTTTATTTTTTTTATCATACATTTTAAATGCATCACACATTTTGTAGATTTTATAGTGTGTAATATATATATATATATATATATATATATATATAGTTGTATGCATGACCAGAACATTACATTATCAGAAAAGGTATACGCAAACAAAAGGGATAAATAAAATAGAGACAAAGAGAAAATGAAAGGCAAAAAGAATAAAGAATAGAAAAGATAAGAGAGTCAAACCGTCAGTGTGTCAAAGTATGTGTCAGAAGTGCTGAATCAGGGTCCAGGGATGACACTTCACCTAGAAGAGAGTGGTTTGTGATATAAAGACAATGGTCTCCAAATGCTGAGATAGTTTTCATTGTAGACGGTACATTGTGAATAGAGGTAAAACTGGATATAAATTACTGATATAAAAAATGCCATTGTAAGTAGTGGTAAAACGGTAAGCCAACATCCAACATTCTGATATCCTGTTTTCTCTAATGCAAATCGTCAAAGCTATTTGTTATTTGTGTTGACTGCTTTAGCAGCACTTTTCATTATTCTGGTAGTGACTCATTCACCAACCAGAAAAAAATAAACATCTACATTACTACATTGTTTACTACGTTTTCCAATAATCTATTTGCTGATGGGAGTGGGGGTGGGCGAAGACCATTTAGCCCATTTAAGTAAAAATTTTAATTTTGTCTGGAAAAGTGATTATCTCACCTCCTTAGGGATAACATTTCCCAAAAATCCAGCAAATATATATAAGTATCACTACATAATACTAAGTAAACTTATACAAGTGACATCACAAATGTGGACTGGAAGGTACATTTATTGGCTGGGCCAAATCATGTCGCTAAAAAGTTATGTTGTCCTTAAATTAAAATAGCTCTTAGAATTCTCCAATTCCCAAACTCTTTTTGGTAAGCTACCTCCAAATGTCAGTACCTTTATTTAGCTAGAAAAAGGACAAGGTTGGCCACTCACATATTACAGAAACCATGGGTGGTCTGCATTCCCCAAATAATAAAGCATACTACCTAAAAATCCCCTTAGGTGGGGCAGTGGCAGCCTTATATAACCTCAAGACTTCACTGAATCATTATTATTTAATGTTGGTCTATGACAAAAGATATCCATTATGTGTTTTGGATCATGTAACAATCCTGCAGCATAATATCTTTCCAGCAAACCAGTTCTGAGACTGTGAGATAAAACATACTGAAAAATATTTACCTAAACCCTACTATATAAGGCTACACTATTAAGATCTCTCCCTAACCTAATTTGAGCACTAGAAAACAGGAATTTGGAGAATAAAGGTTTATTTTGTCTCTACTAAATTTGTGATGGAGGCTTATCTTGCCCTTTGGCTAGTTACAATCATGTTGCAAAGGTTTCAATTCACATACATGTTAAGATCCCTTCTTTAAAATCCAGCGTATGTCACCCTTTCTAGCTGATCTACTCATGAAGTCTGAAAAATATCTGTGTGAGATTCTCTGAAGATGACAAAAATAACATATTTGGGTTGTCCGGCCGTAAATCCAAATTGTGTCCGAGATCTGCAAAGGCATTGGAAAAAGCTCGGGCTTATAAGTCACATAAGGGTCCTACATGAAGGTGGCTTAGTAGTGCTGGACATGTTTCAAGGAGAGACATCCCATGCTCCACACGTGCTGAACTTGTATTGGTCTATGATTGTTGACATAACTAAATATTCTGTCGGATTCTATGTTGCACCAATCATAGAGCGTTTTCTGCTATTTATGTTTTCCACAAACCTTCCAAAAATTGCATTTATTCCTAATATATCATATTACTGTAGCTGGCAACACTTTTCTAGCAATAAATTGGTCAACTGATCATGTGCTTATTAAACAGAAGCTATCTGATCATATAACACTAAATGGATCCTATTAGAAAGTGGCATATATACAAAGTAATAGCAGTAGGGTTTTCAAGTTTCCTTAATGAGTAATAATAACCATCTACTTTTGGGACCGCTAGATCAATTTATGGTTGGTAAAGTGTTGACCTCTAGAAGAATCCATGTTACAGCAAACAAGATTTTTTTTCCCTGATGCATCTGAACAAAAGAGAAGAATGAACCCTGACATGATTGCAGTATCTACTCTGATTGTACTTTGGAATGTCCATGTTTATAATCTGAATAACATTTTTCCCTTTTTTCTGCTACCGACATTTTTTTATGTTACATGATTTCATAACTTGAGTACATTCGATGTCTATACTGTATAACCTTACCTGTTAACTTTGTTTTCAAGTAAACAATACAATTTTAAATTGAAATAAATAAATGAGAGGAATCTATGTAAATCTCTCAAATAGCTTGGACTCAATGATGATTATGGAGATTGGATGGAAGAAATTAAATAATAACCCATCTTAGTATTGTTGTAGAAGTCATAATTAGAATTACCGTTAGACTGTCAAGAAAAGCAAATGCATTGGGTGACAAGTTAAGAGTATTTGGTAAATTTATATTATGGTAATTTAGAGTTTGAATTACCCAACACTAATATGGTAATCATTTATTGACCTCTACATGAATGAACTACCTGAAACAAGAAAATGCCTGGTGGGCACTTTTTTTATTTTCATCTACTTTTGACATGATCAACCTCATTGGATTTCACCCACCTGGGCTATAATTATGTCTTGATGCCAGTCTTAATCCATTGAGTAAAGATACATCTACAAAATTATGGTCGTTATTATAAAGCACTGGTAAATGGAGTGGTACAAAGTCAACCATAGCATTCCAACATACTCATTGGGATTTAAAGCACTTGTATAATGGTATTCTACTGGTTATAGTTGAAATGCCTATATCATATTCTTTAAGGTTATATATGTGTAATGAACTACCATGAAGCCATTTTTTCCCTCTAACGGTGCTTAAAATACATAAATAGAACTTTACCACTTCATAAATAAACATGATCTCCCTAACATAATCTCTATAATATGATTTCTATTATTATTTATATATATATAATTGTATTCTTTAGTTCGGTTACTCAAGGCTCATGAAAATGATTAATTGTGTCAGTCAAATATTCCACAATTTTGCCGAATTAAAAAGTAGAAAATAATTCATCATACATGTCAGTATAAAGTGTAATATATGTATTTTGTGTTGCAATTTATCTTTGCTTAATTGTTGTTATAAGATTGTATTTCTAAGATATAATAAAGTGCAACCTAAACACAATCAGCCAGCAGCATATAAGGTTGTTAAATAAATGCAACATTAACAAAGAATTTATGAAGCCATTGTTCATGAAACAATGTTGCTATATTTAGATATGTCCTATGGGATGAGCTAGATAAGGTCAAAGGTTGGAGCTTTGAGGTCAAAGGTCCCAGTCACAAGAGAGTCATAGAGATTAAATATTTCCATACATTTCCATTGTGTCCAAAATTCATAGATTTTAATTAATTTATTGAAATGAGTTTGTATGTTTTTATTTTATTTTTTTCTTGCTGTAATCAAATTTCACCAGTAGATAGCTTCCCCTTTGTTATCAATTTCAAGTCATTTTTGCTAAACAACAGATTTCTATCGATCTGTTTATTTTTCGCTCATTCTATTTATCAAGTGCATGCCTAACATGTTTTTTACGTGAAAATATTTTTAACAATATTTCTGATAACGCATCTCATGTATACAAAATAATATATCGTTTTCCTCAACCTTACTAGTACTCAAACTTACTTGTTCTTTTGTAGAGAAAAATAAAACATTTAAAGGGGTAGCTGACATTATAACATTCTATGCAACAGAATCATTCATTTATTTTTGTTTCCATCCTACATATTCTTTTATATGGAAATAGTTATATGCATACACACGCCTACCTAAAAAGTGGATGGCTGGAATGAATAGTCATAATTAAAGGGATTCTATAGTGTAAGTAATACAAAGAGCATGGAAAAGGTTAAAAAAACATTTGTACCGACACACGCCAAAAAGCTCGCTTTTGATGGCATGTTCCGCCTACCAAAATCACCAAGGGCTCGAATGAATGCTGTGAGTGACATCATAGTTTGCTGCTCCCTGGCTCAAGACTAAAAGGCACTCCTCTCAACTTTGCGAAACCAAACACCTTACACATTTGAGGGTGCCGACCTGTCCTTCTACCAAGACCTATCGCGGTTCACATTGCAATGGCGCAAAATGCTCCTCCAAACTATGAGCCAACTGAGAAATGGAGGAGTTACGTACCAATGGACTACTTCAAGAGCCCTCACGGTGACCCACAAGGGGTCTGGCCATAAGATAACCTTGGCTGGAGAGGCACCTGCATTGTTGCGAGCACTGGGGCTGTCCGCCCTTGGCAAGTCGACAAGAGGAACGCCCACTTGGGACCCAACCACAGTAGTCCCCTTTACCCAAAGGGACCGCAAGACCATGATCACTGGGACATGACTAAGCTCAGATCCCAACGAGCAACAGGTAGCAATGGGCTGCACTCATTCCACACCATTTCACATTTGTTTAAACAGTTTTTTCTATCTTTTTTTGTTCATATGGCTAGACAAGGTTACTGCAACCAAAACATCCTCCTTGTGTAGGAGCTGGAAAATAACAGTCCTCCATATGAAAGGATGGGTGATGCTCCATAAGATAGGGGTACAGCAGGGGTTGAGCCTTACACTTACCGTGACTTTTTCCCTTCCCCCCACAGCCCCTTTTGTTAGAGGCACTAACAGCTAGAGTCGGCCCAAGCTTCTTTTGCACCACTATTATCTATAATCCAGGCCCGAAAAGCGAGGCTGATTAAAATAATGAGGCACCTACTGACACTCACACCCATATAGCCAAGCCCACATCAAGCTACACAACCCACTTTAAAAGCTACCAAACTGCTTACAATTGATTAATAGTAGCTATTTTTGTATGTTCTGGTACAGAACTAATTCTCGGGGACTTCAACATTCCTATACTTCCACCCTCGGGCTATCGCAGTGGGCAAATTCTCCCACCCATGTAGCTGGCAATACCCTTGACCTAATCTTCACTTATGCATGTACAGTATCTAATATCTGCAACACTCCATATCCACTCTCTGATCACCACCTCTTATCATTTGCTCTCACGTACCCCCTCACCCAAAAACGTCAGCCTAACCCCCCTCAACTCAGGAGGGACCTTAATTCTCTTGATCTCCAACAGTTGTCAGCTGACATTGATTCACAACTGCTGTCCATCCCTTCCCTCTCCTGTCCTTCACGGGCCATCTCCATATATAACTCTACTCTTACATCTGCCTTGAACACTGCAGCGCCACTCCAAACAAGCACCTCGAGGAGGACCCGCTCCCAACCATGGCATACTAAATCAACGCGCTACCTGCAAAGATGCTCCCGTTGTGCTGAACGCTCCTGGAGGAAGTCTCGTACCCAATCAGACTTTCTCCATTATAGATTCATATTGTGTTCATACAGTGCAGCCCTTGCCCTTGCCAAACAGTCCTATTTTTCCTCTCTCATTAGTTCATGTTCCCGCAACCCCAGGCGTCTCTTTGACACCTTTAATTCTCTTCTTCGCCCTGCTGTGGCCACCCCCAAAACTAACCTTACTGCTGATAACTTTGCATGTTACTTCACTGACAAGATTGAACAGCTAAGGAAAGAATTCTCCCCTCCTTGCCTTTCTGTTTCTCAATCACACATAGATCATGCCTTTCCTACCCTTCAGACATTCTCCCCAGCTACTGACCAAGAGGTGGCTGCTCTTCTTTGCTCCTCTCGCCCCACCACTTGCCCGCTCGATCCTGTCCCATCTCACCTTATCAGATCTCTCTCCACTTGTATCGTGCCTTCTCTAACACACATCTTCAACTGCTCGCTCTCTTCTGGCATCGTCCCTGCTGACCTTAAACATGCCACTGTAGTACCTATACTAAAAAAAACATCCCTCGACCCATCCACCCTCTCTAACTACCGTCCCATATCCCTGCTCCCTTTTTCCTCAAAGCTTCTGGAAAGACTTGTCTTTACCCGTGTGTCTCATTTCCTCAATTCCAACTCTCTCCTTGACCCCCTTCAATCTGGCTTCCGCCCTCTCCACTCTACAGAGACTGCCCTTATCAAAGTTACTAACGACCTAATCGCAGCTAAATCCAAAGGCCACTACTCCATACTAATTCTTCTTGACCTCTCAGCGGCCTTTGACACCGTTGATCATGCTCTCCTTCTTCAAACTCTTCAATCGCTTGGGCTCTGTGACTCTGTGCTCTCATGGTTTTCCTCTTATCTCTCCCAACGCTCATTCAGTGTCTCCTTTTCTAATGATACCTCCTCCCCTTGCCCTGTCTCGGTTGGAGTTCCCCTTCTATTGGTCCCCTTCTATTTTCTCTTTATACTGCCTCTCTTGGCAAACTTATTACCTCTTTTGGATTCCACTACCACCTGTACGCTGATGACACCCAGCTATATCTCTCCTCCCCGGACCTCTCCCCTGCCGTCCTGCAACGTGTCACTGCTTGCCTTTCTTCCATCTCTGACTGGATGTCCTCCCGCTTTCTGAAACTCAATCTCTCAAAAACTGAGCTCCTTGTCTTTCCTCCTCCTAATACTGATCCTCCTCTTTCCCTCTCCTTCCAAGTTTGTGGTACCAACATCAGTCCATCCTTGCAAGCACGCTGTCTTGGCGTCATTCTTGACTCTGGTCTCACCTTTGAGCCTCACATCCAGCATGTTGCCAAATCCTGTAGATTCCATCTTAAAAACATAGCCCGCATCCGCCCCTTTCTTGCACCAGATACTACCAAGGAGCTTGTCCATGCTCTAGTAATTTCCCGCATGGATTATTGTAACCCTCTCCTGATTGGTCTTCCCAATAGCCGTACTGCACCCCTACAGTCCGTAATGAACGCTGCTGCTAGATTGATTTTCCTCTCTAGTCGTTTCTCTCACACCTCACCCCTCTGCCAGTCCTTACATTGGCTTCCTGTATGCTGTAGGAGTCAATTCAAGGTACTAACTCACACCTATAAAGCACTGAACAACTCTAGCCCCTCTTATATCTTCTCACAGATCCATAGGTATGTCCCTTCTCGGTCTCTCCGCTCTGCCCGTGACCACCTCCTGTCCGTTGTCCGCACTCGTACGGCCAACTCCCGCTTGCAGGACTTCTCGCGGGCGGCTCCCTTCCTATGGAATAGCCTGCCTACTGCCATCAGACTCTCCCCTAGTCTTGCATCTTTTAAGAAGTGCCTTAAAACCCATCTCTTTAGGAAAGCTTATGGCTTCCAAGACTAACCCCTACCTCACATACCTGTCTCTTGCCCTCTCCTAAAGGGCAGCTCACCTTATTTGATTGCAAATTCCTGTCCTAATGTGTTTTACACTCCACCTCCTACAGAATGTAAGCTCGATTGAGCAGGGTCCTCTTCAACCTATTGTTCCTGTAAGTTTATTTGTAATTGTCCTATTTATAGTTAAATCCCCTCCTCTCCTAATATTGTAAAGCGCTACGGAATCTGTTGGCGCTATATAAATGGCAATAATAATAATAATAATAGGTATGATATCCTCAGTTTTCATTCATTCCTACCCAGCTAAATTGCAGGCCTCACATAAATATAAGCACAGGTCATAGGGTGTCATCCCTAACTTGGACACAAGTACTCTTGTACCACTCCCTAGATTGCCACGTAACTCCCTAACAATGGCCTCAGTTTAAGCAGTTATGCCTGGTTTTGCACTCTACAGCATACTATATTATCAAAATGGGTACCCAGCCTGACAGACATAACAAACATTTAATATTACTATTGTTGTGCAATGTCTGGCTCAGGTCAGGATTTCTTGCCTCTTGCTTGTACTCCCCCAAAAAAACTGGTGCATATCTCTTAACATGGCCAGCTCTGTACATGCAAATTACTTTTTTGCATTATATATAAAGGTCATGTTATTACTTGCATATGTTCTTTTCCATGCGCTGCTAAAATAAAGAATTATAAAAAATAAAAAAATGAAAAAATGTGTATATTCACCTGATTCCTTCGCCAATCTCCCTTGGCACTGGGTCAGCACTTCCCCTCCTCTGACATCACCTGATGGGGAGCTGATGTGCATGCACAGCAAGCCCTTTCTGTAGGAAAGCAATGCCCTCTCAGTACAAAACATCTATGTTTTCCGATGGGGATTTTACTGACGCTGGACGTGCTCATGCATAGCGTGAGGGCGTTTTGCAGCTGGTGAGCAAACGTCGGTTAGCCACCAGGAAGTGCCTCTAGTTGCTTTCTGATTGACAGCCACTAGAGTCAGTCTTAGTCCTGCAATGTAATCATTGCAATTTCTCTAAAACTGAAATGTTTTACATTGCAGGACCAAAGGGGACTCGGACACTGCACCCAGACCACTTCAATAATAGAAGTGATCTGGGTGCCTATAGTGTCCCTTTAAAATTGTATCAATGATTACTTTGAATTTTCTTTTGCTATTCATTATTTTTTAATATGATATAATGTGATGCATATATATATTTCATTTTCGACTATTTATATTTTCTATTTAAATATTGTACAGAAAAAGTGTGATATGTAAACAAAAAGAATAAAAAACATAAAAAAGCTGATTGGTCTATAACTAATCAGGACTACAATACCAAATAAAGAATCCCTAAATAAAGAATGAAAATGTACCTTTTATTATGATTAGGAAAAGCATACAAACAGAGATTACAATAATAATTTTAAAAAAAATCTTGATTTTAGTCAATTATTATTTAAAAACAACATACAGCTTTAGCTTTGGGATTTAGTAGAGCCAGCAAATGACATATAGTTTCTTTTAAATCAAATGCAATAGAATGATGCAGGAAAATAAAGAATATTCAATGTATTCAACGATTGGAAAGTCAGTGACCTCTATGTATAACACTAACTACATCGTATGTTAATGATGGAGGTTTTTAAACATTGAAAATTATGGGGATGAAAGATCTATAACATTGTAAAAAGGTATGAGCCTCGTTCAATGGCCATTGTGTTATAATGTTTTCGTAAGTCTTTTAATTAAACAACGCTAAACTGCATTTCAGGTATCTTAATGCACAAATTAAGGTATAGGGGGAACCAACAATGAAAAAAATAAAAATAAATAAGGAATGCAGAAAAGTACTAACTAGAAAGTATACATTGCTGATTACCTTTTATTGAAACGTAACTTGTGGGAATTCCACTGACAGTTCTGAGTGAATCAAAACCGCATAGCTCTACAGTTATCTTGCCACCGCCGTGCCTTCAAGGGCACCTAACATAGCTTAAGTGATAAGACTAGATAACCCCTCTAACATTAGTATTCTATTTGCTACTGTATGGGAACAGTAATCAGGTACCCCATTCTAGATCTGGAACATTCAATAATAGTTCAATTTGACCTCAACATGAATTCCATAATTTAATGTGACTTTTATGCCACAATCCATAATGGACCTGTCAACCAGTAACCAGGTCTTTGTTAATCCTGGATGTCACAGATATGTTTGTAGCCTGATTTGACAAAGATCGCGTGGAATGTTCCACCCTATATGTATGTAAAGAAACATAATAAATAGTGGAATGTAAGAAGTCTTCACCTGGAAAAAACAAATACAGGTTTAGGCATTCCAAAGGTCCAAGAAAGGCAAGTATATTCGAACCAGATAACAAGCAGCAACGTTTTGAAGTTTAAGGTCTTTCTAAAGCTTCACCTGTAAAGACCAGAGGATGTTAATTCCCTTCTCCTATAAAGGAGAAAAAAAGGGGACAAAACATTTTTTAGATACATAAATGAGAAAAGGAAAGTAAAACAAAGATTAGTTAGATTAAAAACAAAAGAAGGAAGGTATGTAGAAGAGGATAAAGGTCTAGCTGACTGCCTCAATGAATATTTTTGTTCAGTATTTTCAGATGAAAATGAAGGAAAGGGGCCTCAGTTAGGAAAAAGGACAAATTAGTAATTTGTTACATGTGAGTTTACAGAGAAAGAGGTTCTATTTCAACTGTCAAAAGTAAAGACAAATAAGTCAATGGGACCTGATGGAATACACCCAAAGTTATTAAAAGAGCTTAGTGGTGTACTAGCAAAACCATTAACAGATTTATTTAACCAATCATTGTTAACAGGAGTAGTCCCAGAAGATTAGAAGTTAGCGGATGTTGTGCCCATTCACAAGAAAGGTAGTAGGGAGGAGTCGGGCAACTATAGGCCAGTAAGCCTTACTTCAGTAGTGGGGAAAGTAATGGTAACCATGTTAAAGGATAGGGATAGGATTGTTGAACATCTAAAAACACATGGATTTCAAGATCAGAGACAACATTGGTTTACTTCAGGGAGATCATGCCAAACTAATCTTATTGATTTTTTTGATTGGGTAACTAAAATAATAGATCAGGGTCGTGCAGTAGACATTGCTTACCTAGATTTCAGTATGGCTTTTGAGACTGTTGCACATAGAAGGCTTATCAATAAACTGCAATCTTTAAGTTTGGATTTAAAATATTGTTGAATGGGTAAGGCAGTGGCTGAGTGACAGGCAACAGAGGGTTGTAGTCAATGGAGTGTATTCGAAGCTTGAGCTTGTCACCAGTGGGGTACCTCAGGGATCTGTACTTGGACCCATTATCTTTAATATTTTTATTAGTGATATTGCAGAAGGTCTTGATGGTAAGGTATGTCTTTTTGCTGATGATACTAAGATATGTAACAGGGTTGATGTTCCAGGAGGGATAAGCCAAATGGCTAATGATTTAGGTAAACTAGAAAAATGGTCAGAGTTGTGGCAACTGACATTTAATGTGGATAAGGGCAAGACAATACATCTTGGACGTAAAAACCCAAGGGCAGAGTACAGAATATTTGATAGAGTCCTAAACTCAACATCTGAGGAAAGGGATTTAGGGGTGACTATTTCTGATGACTTAAAGGTAGGCAGACAATGTAATAGAGCAGCAGGAAATGCTAGCAGAATGTTTGGTTGTATAGGAAGAGGTATTAGCAGTAGAAAGAGGGAAGTACTCATACCATTGTACAGAACACTGGTGAGACCTCACTTGGAGTATTGTACGCAGTACTGGAGACCGTATCTTCAGAAGGATATTTATACTTTAGAGAGAGTTCAGAGAAGGGCTACTAAACTGGTTCATGGATTGCAGGATAAAACTTATCAGGAAAGGTAAAAGGATCTTAACATGTATAGCTTGGAGGAAAGACGAGACAGGGGGGATATGATAGAAACATTTAAATACATAAAGGGAATCAACACAGTAAAGGAGGAGACCATATTTAAAAGAAGAAAAACTACCACAACAAGAGCACATAGTCTTAAATTAGAGGGACAAAGGTTTAAAAATAATATCAGGAAGTATTACTTTACTGAGAGGGTAGTGGATGCATGGAATAGCCTTCCAGCTGAAGTGGTAGAGGTTAACACAGTAAAGGAGTTTAAGCATGCGTGGGATAGGCATAAGGCCATCCTTACTATAAGATAAGGCTAATTAAAAGTATTTTGACATATTGGGCAGACTAGATGGGCCAAATGGTTCTTATCTGCCGTCACACTCCATGTTTCTATGTTTCTAAGCATGAGCCAGGAGTTATGCAAGGTGTTTGCAACCATATCATGACTTCCTCTCTTAATACCATGCTAGGACACACAATCACCATGTCCAAATTATATAACTACCTCTTGTATCCATGTGCCCATTAGCAGTCAATAAGGAAACTACTCTTGACCAACCACAAATTATTTACTTTTGGACCTTCAGGTAGACTTGTGAATGGGTGTAGCTTAAAAGGGCACACAAATGAGCCTAATGCTATACTACACACTATACTGTATATGTATATATATATACTGAAATGTTATGTATCTATTTTGCAGTACAGTGATAGGCTTTTTTTTCCCGTGCCCTTTTTGTTTGTCCGAGTAGTTTTCCCCGATTTGTTTGCAAAATAATTTTTAGTTCCTTCTTTTCAATTAACAGCAGAAATAGATGTGAGGAGGGCTAAACTTGATGGATGCACGACTTTTTACAGCCTATGTTACTATGTAACTATGATGATATTCTGACGAGCTGAACTGCCGCACGATTGAAATCCGGTTGACCGATTTATAAAATAAATTGTGGCTTAATTGATTCCGCTGATTCAATTTTTTTTTGCTGTGCACAAGTCTGCCAGCATGATGGTTCTGTTGATCCAAAGGAAGGCGAGAAACCCAATTTGAAGCAATTTGTAATTTTTCCACACAATGGGGAAAGGAAATCCCTATTGACTCCAAAATAACAGTTGTAATCCTTCTTATATCAACAACCTTGTAAAAACTATTCTTTCTCCCAAAAAAGCATGCAGACATTTAACTGTACAGAATATCATAAATGACATGTTTTGGGCTGAGGATTCCACATCTTTATTGGTTTTATTGTCCAGAACCCTTTCTTCTGCTAGATTTCTCAGGATTCAAGATGTGTTGGTTTGAATAGTTTTGGTGACAATGCTGGTTGGTGAAAATATGAAGTGTTTGCAGTTGTAATCTTTTTAAAAGTAATTCAGATTTAAAGCATCTTTTTTATTATCTTAGTAAAAATAGTTCTGAGTTAGATCTTAAGAAAAACAAAAATATATCTAAAACTGTCTTTTTATGATACAAATCCTGAATGATAGATGATAGATAGATAGATAGATAGATGGATTGAGAGACAGATAGATAGATTGAGAGACAGACAGATAGATTGATTGATTGATTGAGAGACAGACAGATAGATTGAGAGACAGACAGATAGATAGATTTTTTATTTGCTTTTTAAGAAAAACAAATATTTGAATATAATGACATTGGCAATGTCAAATGCCACTGGATTAGAATTTGAGTTTAAATTTTTAATGCAATAATTTCCTCCCTCCATCTAAGGTTTCATGAAGTGTTGTCAAGCATTTGAAGATCTCTCTGTGCCTTGTGAGGTATTCAGAGACAATGACGGATTTGTAAGTCCCTGTGGGTAACCACACAGCTTTCCAACGTAAGAATGACTCGGTTTAGATGTTAACATTATTTACTTCATTTTCAGGACATTGGGACTGATTTTATTTTTGCTAGAATTTTTATGAGGTAATTTAATGCAATAAAAAAATAATTTAGCCACTAATCAGAAAATGTGGAATACTAAATCAATAGTACTAACAGGAGTACATCAAGTGGGGAGTGGAGCACTTATTTTGGCCACTTTTTCTAAAACTGGTTAAGGAACAGCGACCCACAAAACAATACATTTTACATTTTGCAAGGCTACTTAAATCACCTATCTCAGCAAACAAACATGGGGATTCAGCTACACCATTTGGCCATATTTTGCTAAGACCACCACTACACCCCAGGATCCCAATATCGATTGGTCCTACACTAAATTTAACATCAGATATTAACGTGCTAACAGCAATACTTACTGCTTAAACTACTTCCAGAGACTCTCCTTAATTCGTGCTTTCCTCTGGTCACCTCCGCATGTGCACCTAGAGTGGATGGTTTGGGTGTTTAGCCCAAAAGGAATCTGGTCTGGATTACAAATCTGCACAGAAAAAAAGGGAAGTTGGGGGGCCACAACCGGCACATACATTTTTAAAAAGTGGTGCTGCTGTAAAGATGTAAAGACCAAAATATATACGTAAATACAGACTAGGAAACAGCGCACACACACAAAGTAAAGTAAAAAAATACAGTTTCAATTTTACAAGGCTTTTAGTGGTGGGCTTGACATTATATGTCCATATGGTGGAACTGAATCCCCATATTTCTTTGCTAAGATGCTAAGTAGCCTTGTAAAATTTAAAACTGTATTTTGCTTGTGTGTGCTCTGTTCCCTGATCTGTATATATTCTAGTCTTTATGGCAGCACAACTACTTAGAAATACATGTTCCGGTTGTGTCCCCGTGTTCCCCCTTTTTTCCACTTGTTCTGAAACACCTGCAAGATATTCATGTCTGTATTGTAAAGGAGCAGTGTATGCACCATAACCAAGTTGTGGTACCAGAAGTCTTCCTGTGGCCCCAAGGGTCCCTCTGGGCTTCTGTGATATTGCTAAAGTAGACGATCCCGTTTCGCTTTAGAAATTCTAGTTGTGTCTCTATTAGGACTATATTCATTAGCTGAATGCATCCGGTGCACTCTAAGCCAAATAATAAGGTACAAATAAGGACAGAATTGATATTGCTAAAATGGAATGGGAATGTCTGCTTCAGGAATATCACGGAAGACTTAAAGGACTTGGGGACTCATGTAAGTGTCAAACCAGTTAAATAAGATGTCATTCCTTACCACTGGACAGCATCAGTGGGACCATAAACATTGCAGTGTGCTTCACATCATGGCTGAGCTGGGCTGGAACTTTTTGCAAGCGTTTGGTTAAATTACCAGATTATTCACAAAGTGTGAGTTGTCAGGAATTTAAAGTGGATTTTGAAAGGTAAAAATTTAATTGGAAAAATTGAAATTGAAAAAATTCTCAAATTTAGCTACGTTTTCAGTTTGTTTTTGTCCTCAAATGTGCAATTCACTTAGAATTTCTGACTATTCATACTTTTAATATAAATATAAATATACCTTTATAATTTTGCAATTAATTATTATTTTCAGAAACCTTTTGGGGGTGACAGCAGTTGCCCTTGAGTTCACACGCCATATGTTACTAGCCACACTGTGGCTGCCCTGCTGTATGTATAACGCATATTCTGCAGGATTATCCATTGCCTTAATATGAAATCTTTTAGACCTTCTTCTGAATTCTACATACTACAGGGCAACCCTTTTCAATCTCCTGCCCATGAATATGTATACGTGATATGTGTTCTGAAAACAGGGTGGATATGGTAACCCCAACCAAACAGCCTCCATGTGTATACTATACAGCAGAGATAGGAAACCTTTGGCACTCCAGATGTTGTGGACTACATCCCCATGGGATGTGTAGTCCATAACATCTGGAGTGCCGAAGGTTGCCTATGCCTGCTATACAGCATCTGTGTATATAATAAACACACTATCCATGTATAATATAAATAAACAGGTGAGATAGTTCTCTTCAGACTGGTACTTTTCTATTTTTTTTTCTAAATGTATAATTAAGTGTTTGTATATTTATATCTATGCATTGGGTTTCCTGGTTTCTTTTTTTGTTTTTAATTCTATGGTCTCACATCCCCGAAATTTGGACATGATGGAATTTATTTGTTCTTGTCTAATGATAGGAAGCAAGTATTCGATCTAATTGCTTGTGATGTTTATGCCTGGAAGGGGAATTGTATATTACTTGTGTGTTCGCATGAATTAACTAGGAAATAATTCAATTATTGAATTTGTTTAAACTAGTTCAATCCTCATAAATTTTTATAGTGTTCCCATTTAAGGTGTTAAATGGAATCTAATTCTGGGGGTGCGTACTGGACTCCAATGAGTTAATTTAGAAAGGTCCACACATCTATACTAAATAAGAATTCTCATTTGGCTTCACCTGCGTCCTCATCTCAGGTGGGAATATAATGAACTAATTAAAATCTTAAAGCCTTCTACTGAGCTTAGTGGAACAACTCAGTTTGAATTTGGGATACTATGGTTATATACCTAGGCATGTAGCATCTGTTTCAAAGATTTGGGCAGCCTGGAGTGGAAATCACAGGTGCTCTCTTTCTCATTCATTAATAATTAATTGGGTCGCTGTAGATATTTTGGTACATAGATTGAACGATTATTCAAAGGGAGTAACCTAGGCACCATGACCACTACGAGCTATTGTAGTATTTATGGTGCTATTGTTGAGTGGTTTGACAAAAAAACAATGTTCTCTGTGTGCAGTCCCCCTGCTCGTGTTAATGTAGAAATGACACTCAGACTCTCACTATTGTCCAAGTTTGGATGAAATTGGGATTGTGAAGGCGGAAGAGGAACTTCTGCTTGAGCAATAGGCAAGCAGGGGGCCAAGCAGCAGGTGCCTTCGGGGACATCCCCAGATATTAACTGCTCCACTGGGTATTTCAAAATGGTGTGAGTCCCAATGACCCCAATATTAATTGAGGTGGCGCTAGGGAATGGCCCTTGGGAATGCTCCCCTCTTCCTCTAGCTTTTGGTTAAGGGGAAGGGGAATATTTTTTTGGACTAGCATTTTAATTGCCCAAAATAGGTAAGACATTTTTGTGCTAGCGGTTATCCTACAACTTCTCCAATTACAAATCCTGGCATTGAGAAAACTCTTCAAGTACTCTGAGTAAAAAAAAAATAATATGCTGAATATTGTGTTATTTTTGGAATCAGCTGGTAAACTATGATACTAAATATCCTTTTCAATCCTGTTTTATTGCTCTCCCCAAGTTTAAAGGGTAATACAGAGGTGGACCCCTTGGACTCACGCTGCCTAGAGGGTTATCTCATCGGCTATAGCTCACTGATGAAGCCTACTAAGGCCAAAACGGCCATCTGGGGTTGCAATATGTCTCACACAGAGAGAGCAGGCATGCATTTTGGCTCTGGATAAATCTTTTTTGGGGGGGTATCAGTCAAATGGCACAAGCTTGAGATCTGAGAGGGGACCGACCAAAGGGCAAGCCACTCGAGCTGTTGTCCATTTTAAGTATCCTCCTGCATCCAGTTCTTTTCTCTTTATAAATTACTTATTTTCCAGCAACAAGTAAATTGATGGTAGTTACTCTGTGGAGGTGCCCTTACAAATGGGAAACTATATAGTGCAATGTTTTATTCAAAAATTATTTTAAGTTAATGCCATGGTGGGAAGACATCTGCAATTCAGGTATTTTATTCAAGTAACAGGGTTGGAGAGTTTGTATTGGGTCTTCTGCTATGAGTAAATATAAAATAATAATTGTTTTATGTTTGTTAATATATTTTAACCCATCTTGAAAACACATCTATTTTGCAAAGGCATTTTATTTTCTCTGACACACAAAAGGTCAACCCACACTTGGTTCTGTTAATGCAGCACAGCAGAAGCTGAACTTGATTAAGAGGATTTGCATTTTAACAAACAATATTAGGTTAAAAGGAAGGGATTTGCTAAATATTATGAATAAATAAGAGAGAGGCTTATAGGAGATCCTTATTGGGCAGCAAATATCCTGCAGCCCTGAATGTGCCCTTTTTCAAAAAAAGATATTATCTTCTTGTTTGATGCTATTTTGTATGATTCAAGGATATAGTTTATTATATTTAAATGGATATTAAAAAGGGACATTTGACAGCCTTTCAATTAAGAGGGTTTACAGTGGCAATTCCACGCTCAAAATGAGTTTTGCTAATTAAAATTGAAGTTAAAAAAAACCAACCACATTTAATTATGTGGTTACAAATCCTCTTTACAGTGGTATTGATGTATAAGAAAGGAAAAACAAAAACAATGAAAGTGTATCAACAAAGGACATATGGGGATTCCATCTCGGAATCTAATGGGTCTTAGCTAGATGTGCTTTTCCGCTTTGCCACCAGGGAGTTCCTCAAAGGGCTGTTCCATTGCTTCACTCATCCTCTGACCTGTGATAGCTGTATTGCACACCTACAGGCCATCTGGCTACTTAGCTGACATTATAATCCTTCCTCCCACTACTGTCATTACTGGAGTACAAGCATATTGCACGTTGCAGCATTGTCATCAGGTTAACTTGTACAAGGTTTGTCTTAAGAGATTCTTTTTCTAATTTTTTTTAAAGACTACACAGATCTTTCTCAAGCCTAGTTAACCCCTTAAGGACCAAGCTTTTTTTGAGATGCAATGTGATTGTGACCACGATGCGTTCATTCAATCACAATTTCCCCCTCTCTATGTAATTGCACCCATACAAATTATATATTATTTTTTTAAAAGGAGAATTAGGGGGCTTTCTTTTGATAGACTATATATATATATATATATATATATATATATATATATAAAATGCAATATTAAATAGGAATAGAATATTATGAAAATAAAGAAAAAAAAACTAAAATTTAATTTTTTCCCCTCAAATTTACATTTAACAATTTATACACATCAAGTGCAAAAACAAATTCAAAATAGATTCACTAATTAGTCCTGATTCTTAAAATGCCCAATACATCTAGGATTCAGTTTATTTTTAGAAGTTATAAAGCAAATACTGAATTAGGGTTTTAAAGCTAAAAATTTGCAAAATTTGGCATGCTCAGATCACAACTTTTATAATAGTCACAGAATCCAAGAATGCTACACAAATGTATAGAAAGTACATCCCGAAGCTATGTAACTCAGATCATTTTGACACTTTTCATTTAACCATTTTATCATAAACCTAGGTCAAATCACAAATTAGTAAATTATTTGTGTTTTTTCCACAAATGTTTTATTTTTGCAAACACAGTAGTGGTCTGTTAAAGGGGCACTATGGGCACCCAGACCCCTTCAGCTCATTGAAGTGTTCTGGGTGCAGTGTCCCTTTTGCATTTAGTGCTGGCATGCAGTTCTGGAACTGCAGTGTTTACACTGTGGGCGCTTCCTGGATCAAAACGGACCTTTGGTCCAGTATCTGATACTGGACGTCCTCACGCTCTGCATGAGGACATCCAGTGTCAGATTTTTCCTCATAAGAAAGCATTTGCCTCACATACTCATTAGCGCCCGCTCATCGTGGATCGTTGGAGGGGGTGGAGCGTTGACCCAGCGCCGAGGGACATCGGCGCTGGGTTCAAGTAAGTAAATAAATGGTATTTAACCCTCTATTTACCAGGGAGTGGGGGCGCGAGGGAGGTGGGAGGCAGGGGGACAGCTTTGTCTTCCTGGCACTATAGTATCCCTTTAATGTTCTCAAGTACAATTATACTGTTGGCAGAGCTCAACACCACTAACAATCTACATACATGCACACAACGCAAAATGCAGTGTCTCACATGCAATATCCAAAACAGCCCACACATACACACACTACCAAACACACTATGTGACATATCCATCCACACACAGAATTCCACAAGCAGCCCCTATACACAGCCCACATTCATAGGTATCATACTCGATACCACAAACTACTCATGAACATATACAATATTATAGCTCATAGACGCACAAATACAACGATACAAAGCAAGTGCAGTATGAATAACACAAGTAGAATACGGCAACATATACACTTCAATTTAAAAAAAATAGGACCAGCACGCTATGGGACATCACAATCCAATTTCAGCCAAGTGCTTCTAAAAGGTTGTGTACCCCTGGTCTATGCTGTCACTGGGCATTAAAGCTCTGCATGTATAGACCTGGAAATGTGCCTTCTTCTGTAGTTCAGTTTAAATTGCAATTAGCTATTTCATATGCCCAATGTACAACTGTTACTTAATTAGAATAGACATGTTGCTAAAAGATGTAATACTGTATTAATTAAATTTTTTAATTAAATGTACATTGCAAATCTTAATCAATGAAACAAGTAGAATAGACAAGCAGAATGCAAAAGCTTAACCCCTTAACGGCGGAGGCAATTCATTAGGCCCCAGCTATCACAATGCTGCCTTGTCTGCTGACCTTTTCCTCTCCCTCATTTTAACTGAGAAAACATGTACAAAAGGGGGTGACAAGCTCTTCTTATTTAATGTTTGGCACTAGGCTTCTAATTTTATAGAGTTTATTATAGTGTAATAGCCAGCACAAGTACCCCAAGTATCCCAGTCAGCCAAAATCATCCATCAGATCCTGACAAAGAATAAGGGTATTGGATCC
Organism: Pelobates fuscus; assembly: GCF_036172605.1. Lineage (NCBI taxonomy): Eukaryota > Metazoa > Chordata > Amphibia > Anura > Pelobatidae > Pelobates > Pelobates fuscus. The sequence goes on from NC_086321.1 coordinate 63,602,103, forward strand.
CCTTATAAGATCTATAGGCATTTTCCATCAGAGCCAAGTGGGGTTTTTGGCTCCATCCTTGTGAATCACCTTCAGTTTATTTATTTTGTACTAACTTACTTGCACCGTTATCTTTTTCCCATTGTATTTTTCAGAATACCTATTGATTAACATATGTATGTATATTGCTTGTTGTGCTCCACCCCATTTTTTAGTGTTTGTTGAAGTATTTTGGTGTACGTATACATATTTTGAATTATATTGTTTGGGGCATGGTCTCCTTTTACCCTCTTTCTACACTTAATACTGCCAAGGATAGGGAATCCTTGTACTGGTTACTGCTGCCCATCACTACTACAAGTGATACCCTATAGCGAGCGCCTTAAACTCACCACCTTTTTTCATTTGCATGGACTATTAGCCTGTTCTCACAATGTTATGTTAATGCTCACCAGTTTTGGACTGGCCTACTAGGGTATCTTCTAGTGGACTGCAATATGTGAGGTAGACCAGGCTATCAGACTAATATGGGTATAAATGGTATCCCTGGAGGTTTTTGCCTTTGACCACAGGTTTAGATAACACAAGTCGTCTGTCATTGGTGGCAATGAAGTTGGTAGAAAACAGATACTGAGTCTCTTAATCATGCACAGATCGGAATGATTCTTCATACTGTGCACATACTGATGGTGGTTGCAGGGGTATGTGATAGCATCATTTGCAAATCGCACAGCTTTTCTGTATTATATCTAGATATACATTGCAAGCACCACATGATTTGGACACTTCACACTGTGAGTTTTGTATGCAAAAAAATGGAAATTGTTAGTACTTGAGTGAAAAGTGGCTGTTCCTACCCAGTCTGTAATCTGGGTAAATAAAATGCCAGATCATAAATAGGTTCTCGATAAGTTAAAATATTCTTAAACAATAATTCTTTAAAAGTATTCTCGTTTTTGGCCATCTTGAATAGTGATATCCCGAACAGTTCGCCGGGAACTGTTCGCTGGCGAACATAGCTTGTTTGTGGCGAACGCGGCGGGCGAACATATGCGATGTTCGGTCCACCCCCTATTCGTCATGGAGGTGGGAGGGTCTGGGAGGGAGGTTCTGCTGCTGATTGGCTGGAATGTGTCTGCTGACTGTGAGGTACAGGGTCAAAGTTTACTCAATGATGACGAATAGGGGGCGGACCGACCATGGCATATGTTCGCCCGCCGCGTTCGCCACGAACAAGCTATGTTCGCCAGTGAACAGTTCCCGGCAAACTGTTCGGGACATCACTAATCTTGAACCATTTTTTAGTATCAAGGTCTAGAGCCATTTTTCAAAGCCACAATCTTCTCACATTGACTTTAACCAAAATGTCCTTTAATATGTGGTTCTCCTCTCCCTTTAATATTTTAATAATAGCATATTTTCATATTCAGAAGATGTTGTTGCTAGACTTGCTAATATATATCCTAATATTTTAATGACGACCCATTAAAATAGCATCTGTCACCATGTACCTCTTTGGATTAGGTGATAAAATACAATAAACAACACAATTCATATTAATACATCCTTATGATTAATTTACAAAATGTAGTTCTCTTCTGGCAGCTGGCCCAGATATAGTCCCATTAAAGCCAGGAACATGCATATTACTCTGACTTACATGCACTAAATCATATTTAATCACTTGTTCTCAGAGCCTTAAATCCTTTTTTTCATTTCGATATTTTTAATCTTGATTATTTTCAGATTGTGTAAGATTTCAGCACATCATCTGCAGTTCAGAAGCACAATAGATGATGTACATTTAAGCATTTTGAGCTACTGAAAAAAAAAACAATGTTTATGTAGAGTACTAGGAAAATAGAATGTGAGTTTTAATTTATTAATGTATATATGTAAATCCAGACAATCTGGATATTTTTTTTGTATTATTACAACAAAACAAAAAACAACTAATCTAAGCATAAAAATACAAATACATTAAACAAAACTAAAATAAAGATGAATTGGAACAATTTACATTTTTAAAATGTGAAAAAAAATTCTACTTCAATATGGCAGTTAGATTTCTCCTTAGAGCAACAAGCCCTAATCCTATGTATTAACTTGTGTATCCTTGATTATTCTGTTTTTTTCAGAAGGGCATTCAAATGTTGTTTAAAATCTGTACAGTCTGCTAAAACAACCTCTTTAGGCAGAGAATTCCACATCTTTATTGTCTTTACTGTAAAGAACCATTGCCTCTGTGAAAGATGTTGATGTGATAAGTTTCGGTGACACAGCTGGCTATTGTTTAACCCCTTAAGGACCAAACCTCTGGAATAAAATGGAATCATGACATGTCACACATGGCATGTGTCCTTAAGGGGTTAAAAGAACTGTACACATAGACAGACAGACAAACCTCAGCAATTCATGGCAGAATACACTCCAGGCACTAGGACATTATGCCATCACATGGAGCACGCAATGATGTTGTGCATAATGACCACAACAATGAACCCATATCTGCTGGACTGTTGGACTGGAGAACCAGTCAGGAAGAAGAAATGGAGATTTAAACAGTCCTTTTATATTAAACACTCTACAGCCGATTGAATTTACACAATGTAATTATTTTATATTTTTAATGTCCTGATACCCCCGATCTGGGTAACTAACATATCCAATAATCATGTACAAAAATAGGGGATAATCTGCTAAATGAATGATAAAAAAAAGAACATTGCGTATAACTGTGTATATGAATGAACCATAAGTGTAAAATTCACAAGTGGCCACTCACACTTTCACTGAAGTTAAAAAGCCTTTAGCATAGATGTCTTTATTTTCCTCTTGGCACCTCTTGTCTGTCACCACCAGGGGTCCTACGCGGATCGTCCATGTATAGGACTTCCTCAGGGACTTCAGTAATATACAATGACAGAATACAAGTAAATAATAAAAATCCCTTCCCTCTCCCACCCTTTATACCTCCCCAATGTCCACATAACCCATTATTCAGAGCAGGTGTTTCGTTCTGTGGTCCGGTTTCTATGACGTCATTCCGTGTTCTGTTCAGTTCCTCATGCGTTCCAGCATGCGTTCCATTGCCGAAACCCGGAAGTATCTTTATACTCGATCGTTTTCTTCTTTATCTCAGTGTCAAAACACATATGTACGGACAAAGGGCAAAGAAGGGGGGGGGATATTAGGGGATATTAGAATATTTTAAATGGCACTACTATGTTTAAATGTGCTTAGTGCACATACAATATTTAAATAAATGTATAGAAGCTTTTCTAACAACATGCTTCTATATTAAATATATACAAAACATAAAAAATATAAATGAGTCAATCTATTATAACATTATATGTAGAAATGTATATAAAAATAATTCTTTTTCCTTCTGTAGAGCACACACGCTTTCAGGTGAACAAGTTTGTGAAATCCCAATATATGTTGCATTTCATCCATTTTCCATAAAATGTGGGATATCTATAATAACTCTCAAGGAATTATTTTTTCCATGATTATGGATTGAAACAACGAAATAAATGAATAAATAATAAATAATAATTATATTTATATAAAAAAAAACTAAAAAATGAAAAATAAAATAAAAAATATATTAATAGTAAAAAAATCAAGAAAAATGAAAATAAAAATAAAATATGAAATAAAAAGAAAAACTAAGAAATAAAAAATATAATAATATAAATAATAAATAATAATAAAAAGTAATAATAATAATAAATGACAAATAATAAGTGATAATAATAAAAATGAAAAATAACTTAATAAAAAATGTTTTAAACTCAATTGAAGTTGGATGGTTTAGTTAGAATATAATTCAATTTATTTAGAATTAACCCCTTCAGGACCGCTGACGGTTCAGGACCGTCAGCGGTAAAACGTGCGTTTGGACCGCTGACGGTCCTGAACCGTCATAACGGTTTTGGGCTACTTACCTGATCGCCGTCGGTCCCACGGCGGCGATCAGCTCTCCTCCCGGTCCAGGGGGACTGCCTGTCTGCCCGGGCAGTCCCCCCTCGGCAGATCAGGACCCCACGGCCATGTGATCACTCGATCACATGACCGCAATAGGGGTCTGTGTATCTGCCTGCAGGGGGACTGTCTGTGCTGACAGGCAGTCTCCCTGCAAGTAAAAAATCATTAAATAAAGTGTAAAACAAAAAAATCAGTGTAAAAAAAATTATAATATGTGTATATATATATGATATATATACATGTATTATATCTATATATAATATATGTATATGTATCATATATATAATGTCACACTAAGTGTATTTTTATATTTATATATACGTATATTAATATAAAAATACACTTATATTTAAATTACACACGAATATATACAATATATATAATAACTATATATATGGTATATATATATTATTATAAAATACAAATAATATGTTAATAAAAATAAATAACAAAAAATAAAAATAATTTTTAATAATTAAAAAAAAATTATATATATATATTCAATTTTATTCTAACAGTATTTTGATATTGATATATATATATTTATATCAAAATACACTTAGAATGTAATGATATATATATCTATGTATAAATAAATAAATAAAAATAATACGAAATATACATATGTCCACATACAAAATTACATTAATAATTTCATAAATATACACGTAGACGTCAAATATATAAATATGTATATATATTAAAATTCTACGTGCATATTTATGTAATATTTTTACCTAATTAAGTAATTTTAATGATTGCAATTTGAGGGACCTGCCTGCCAACCCAGGCCAAAAGTCCAGATAATTTAATTTGCTAGCACTGTGCTTAACCCTGTAACTTTCTATGACACCCTAAATCCTGTACATGGGGGTACTGTTTTACTCGGGAGACTTCGCTGAACACAAATATTAGTGTTTCAAAACAGTAAAACATATCACAGCGATGATATTGTCAGTGAAAGTGAAGTTTTTTGCATTTTTCACACACAAACAGCTCTTTCACTGAGGATATTATTGCTGTGATATATTTTACTGTTCTGATACACTAATATTTGTGTTCAGCGAAGTCTCCTGAGTATAACAGTACCCCACATGTAGAGGTTTTATAGTGTTTGTGAAAGTTACAGGGTCAAATATAAGGCTTGATTTTTTTTATTGAAATTTGTCAGATTGGTTAGGTTGCCTTTGACAGCGTATGGTAGCCAAGGAATGAGAATTAGCCCCATGATGGCATACCATTTACAAAAGAAGACAACCCAAGGTATTGCAAATGGGGTATGTTCAGCCTTTTTTAGTAGCCACTTAGTCACAAACACCGGCCAAAGTTAGCGTTTCTTGCATTTTTAACACACAAACAAATATAAATGCTAACTTTGGCCAGTGTTTGTGACTAAGTGGCTACTAAAAAAAACTGGACATACCCAATTTTGAATACCCTGGGTTGTCTACTTTAAAAAAATATGTACATGTTAGGTGTGTTTCAGGGATTTATGATAGATAACGGTGTTACAAGGTCACTATTGATACATTTAAAATATATATATATTGAAACAGCAATTTCCTACTTGTATTTATAGGCCTATAACTTGCAAAAAAAAGCAATAAAGCATGTAAACACTGGGTGTTTTTAAACTCGGGACAAAATTTTGAATCTATTTAGCAGTTTTTTTCATTAGCTTTTGTAGATAAGTAAAAGATTTTTCAAGTAAAAGTCCAAAAACATGTTTTTTTTTTTATTTTTCACCATATTTCATTATTTTTTTTAAATACAATATATGACATAATATAAATACTGGTATGTAAAGAAAGCCCTTCTTGTCGTGAAAAAAACAATATATAACTTGTATGGGAACCGTAAATGAGAGAGCGGAAAATTACAGCTAAACACAAACACCACAAAAGTGTTAAAACTGCTCTGGTCCTTAACGTACAAACATCGCAAAAACAGGCCGGTCCTGAAGGGGTTAATACAACTGGAATATTATCTTTCTATTTAATTTAGAATTAGTACGATTATAATTCAATTAGAGTTAAATAATTTAATTAAACTTTAATTTAAATTCAAACAAGGGACAATTACCCCCTTTAAATATAATGATAGAAATCACCTTAAATGTAAATATAAGGTAGATACTTTAAATACTACAATAGGGACGTGGATGAAATGCAACATTTACATCGAAAATATAAAGGGAAAAAAGCATTCAATCCTCAAAAAAGCTCCATAGATCTATGTCTAGATTCAATCCATGTGGTTGTAATGTCTTTAATTTATTAATCCAGAAGGTCTCTCTCTGTGAGAGTTTCTTCATTAAATTTCCCCCTCTCCAGTAGGGGTCAACATGCTCAATGCCCATAAAGAAAAAGTTTTTCCAACGGAATTCCCTACAGTTGGTGCAGTGAATTGGCACTATATGTTTTGTTGAATTTTTTCTAATATTATTTTGATGTTCCAATATTCTTTCTTTTAATTTTCTGCAAGTTCTTCCCACATACTGTTTCCCACATGGGCATTGTAGCATATAGACCACACATTTGGAGTTACAATTTATATTAGATTTAACCTTACATTTGTCTTTAGTAGTTGTGCTTATAAATTATTTTCTTTGTATATATCTCTGATTTTACAGGCCTTGCATGAATTACAGGGATTGAAACCTATAATGTTTGAAATAGTGCCTTTTCGTGGATTTTACAGGGCGTAACTTGGAGCTAGTATGTTTTTTAGATTTTTCGTTTTTTTGAATATTATTGGTGCTTTTTCGATGTAAATGTTGCATTTCATCCACGTCCCTATTGTAGTATTTAAAGTATCTACCTTATATTTACATTTAGGTGATTTATATCATTATATTTAAAGGGGGTAATTATCCCTTGTCTGAATTTAAATTAAAGTTTAATTAAATTATTTAACTCTAATTTAATTATGATCGTACTAATTCTAAATTAAATAGAAAGCTAATATTCCAGTTGTATTAATTCTAAATAAATTGAATTATATTCTAACTAAACCATCCAACTTCAATTGAGTTTAAAAAATGTTTTTATTAAGTTATTTTTCATTTTTATTATTATCACTTATTATTTGTCATTTATTATTATTATTACTTTTTATTATTATTTATTATTTATTTTATTATATTTTTTATTTATTATTTTTTTATTATTTCATATTTATTATTATACATTTTTTATTTTTATTTTTCTTGATTTTTTACTATTAATATATTTTTTATTTTATTTTTCATTTTTTTTATATATATAATTATTATTTATTATTTATTCATTTATTTCGTTGTTTCAATCCCTAATCATGGATAAAATAATTCCTTGATAGTTATTATAGATATCCCATATTTAATGGAAAATGGATGAAATGCAACATATATTGGGATTTCACAAACTTGTTCACCTGAAAGCATGTGTGCTCTACAGAAGGAAAAAGAAAGTTTTTTGTACTTATTTTTATATACATTTCTATATATAATGTTATAATAGATTGATTCATTTATATTTTTTATGTTTTGTATATATTTAATATAGAAGCATGTTGTTAGAAAATATTGTATGTGCACTAAGTACATTTAAACATAGTAGTGCAATTTAAAATATTCTAATATCCCCTAATATCCCCCCCCCCTCTCTTCTTTGCCCTTTGTCCGTACATATGTGTTTTGACACTGAGATAAAGAAGAAAACGATCAAGTATAAAGATATTTCCGGGTTTCGGCAATGGAATGCATGCTGGAACGCATAAGGAACTGAACGGCGCACGGAATGACGTCATAGAAACCGGACCGCAGAACGAAACACCTGCTCTGAATAATGGGTTATGTGGACATTGGGGGAGGTATAAAGGGTGGGAGAGGGAAGGGATTTTTATTATTTACTTGTATTCTGTCATTGTATATTACTGAAGTCCCTGAGGAAGTCCTATACACGGACGAAATGCGTAGGACCCCTGGTGGTGACAGAGAGACTACACCCTTTGTTTTATACTGTGATGTAAGTTATTAAATATATTTTTTCACTACAATTTTGAATATGCACTACAATTTTATTGCATTTTTTTCCTGAGCACATACTTCTCAGCTGGTCCATGAGATATTGAACATAAAAGAAAGAAATTGATTTGGAAAAGGCATTTATGCCAAGAGAAAAATAAAGACATCTATGCTAAAGGCTTTTTAACTTCAGTGAAAGTGTGAGTGGCCACTTGTGAATTTTACACTTATGGTTCATTCATATACACAGTTATACGCTATGTTCTTTTTTTCATCATTGATTTAGCAGATTATCCCCTATTTTTGTACATATTTCATTGAAGACAAGAGGAAGTCTTCGGGGAAGTTCTACCCTGTTCATGGAGGTTCTTTTCTGCTTGTATTCTATTGAGCACTTATTGCACTGTGGTTTGTGTACACACATATTGTATTTTTGCACCTTTGTATAATATCCCAAAATCACCCAGATAAGTTCAGGTTTCGGGAATTTCCTGGAAGTCTTAATTTGACTGACCGCACACAAGGCTCCTGCCCAAAACAGTTCCATAAAATCAGGGCTAGCAGTTGGTCTAGTTCGGCAGTTTAAAAATGAACAAACTACCGAACATAGTCAATATTCTTACCCTGGAGCTTGTTCCCCTTGTTCGTGGGAATGTTTCCACCTAACAGTGTTTTCCTAAGTGTTATAAAACCAAACACAGGCGATCATGAAATGTGTTCATGTAAACAAGATGGCCGCCACCTCATGGTCATCCATAGGAAATGCGGCCACCCAGACGAACACTGCAGTGGAAATTGCTACAAAGTAGCAATTAGGCTTAACAAGCACCCGGGTGGTCTCCGGTTTGTGCGTCTGTTCGGATCCCGAACCATACAGTCCAAATGCACGAACAGAGACTTTTACATTACATTTTACAGGGTCCATAGTCTGTGGGCAGGAGGCTGGCAATCAGGCTCCTCCAGGAGCTCATGGCAAACTCTCTCAGAAAGGGGAGTTTGTCACAACCACCTAAGAGATATAACTTACATATATAACAACCTATCCAATCTGGGATGGGTCTGTACAAGGTGAATAAATATATGGGAAGCAAAATGTGTAAAACTTGAAAGAAAAAAAAATAGAGTAATACAGTATGGCACCAAGAACAGGAGGTAAGTAATACACTCACTCTCTACTATATGAATAGCCACTCTCTCCTAAAAAGGGTAGTATATTCTCCTTGTAATCTTCCAAAGAGAGAGTATCTTATGGAAATAAACATATGGAAAGTTCAATAGTGCAATAAAGTACTAAAAAGGTAAAACAATTTGTAGCAAAGTGCAATCACAAAAGTGAATTCAAATCTGCATACCACAAACTCCAGAATTCTTGTAACAGGTACACAATCTTCGGAGGTTCCTCCTTATAGAAGGTAATAACTGATCAAAACAAATAGTAAAACCCAATGCATTTCGTCCTTTTTCTGGACTTCCTCAGGGATGTAGATTTCCTTACTGTGACTCTTCTTGCTTAAATAGCACTGTTTGTGGCATGTGTCCTCTTTGATTGCAGGTTTTTTAAATTAATTTGACCATATATAAGACACATGCTAGTTCCGATATATAGAAACCAGATAGAAACATCCCAATACATAGTTTAATAATATGCATTCCAGCTCCAAACACGTGTGGCAATCACCACTGCCTCCTTTTTGTCAGACGTATAACAAACCCTTTCAAGCCCGATACAGGCATGTTAAATGATACATACAGAGGATTCAAACTAAGCCTCCAGTTAATGTGGTTAGGTTATTCACAGAGACTGAATACATAGGCTGGAAAGAGACATGTGTCCATCAAGTTCAGCCTATCTCACATTTGTTTTTGCTGTGGATCCAAAAGAAGGCAAAAAAAAAAAACAGTTTTTTTGCGACAAACTAGGAAAAAAAATTCCATCTTGACCCCAGAATGGCAGTCAGATTAATTATTGGATCAAGAAGCATTTACCCTACATTGAAAAATTCTATCCTTGAATATTCTGTTTTTGCAAGTATGCATCTAGTTGCTGTTTAAACATCTGTTTGGACTCTGATAAAACCACTTCTTCAGGCAGAGAATTATATATCCTTATTGTTGTTACGGTAAGAAAACCTTTCCTTTGCTGTAGATTAAATCTTCTTTCTTCCAGTCTAAACGCATAACCTTGTGTCCTATGTAAAGTCCTGTTTGTGAATAGATTTCCACACAATGGTTTGTATTGGCCCCTGATATATTTGTACACTGCTCAAAAAAATAAAGGGAACACAAAAATAACACATCCTAGATCTGAATGAATTAAATATTCTTCTGAAATACTTTGTTCTTTACATAGTTGAATGTGCTGACAACAAAATCACACAAAAATAAAAAAATGGAAATCAAATTTTTCGACCCATGGATGTCAGGATCCAGACAGGGATCCAACACGCAGAGTACTAGAACAGATAGACGTATACCGGACCTAAGAGTGGCCGGACTAACGTCACATAAACAGAGAATAGTCAGGGGCGAGCCGAGGTCGAGGGAACGAGAAGACAGGTAAGCGAGGTCCAAGCCGAGAATCAAGGGTAGGAGAGAGAATCAAAGTCAGAAAACACGCCAAGTCAATAACCAAAAACCAAACACAAAGAACGCACTGAGGGAACAGGCAAGCTGAAACCACGACAGGGCAATGAGTCACTGGAAGTGATTACCTTTTATACCCTCTCTTTAATTGGTACCCACGCCCCCAAAACGTCCTGGTTTGAATATTCAGGCGGGTTGTGATGTCATTGACGTTGTGACGTCGGCGGGATTGCGCCGCGTCATAAAAGGGGGCTGGGTTATTGCGGCCAGTGTTAAACATGCCGATATTGCTGGAGGGAAGAGAGGTATCAGTGGCAGGTACCATGACAATGGAGGTCTGGATTTGGAGTCACACTCAAAATTAAAGTGGAAAAACACACTACAGGCTGATCCAATTTTGATGTAATGTCCTTAAAACAAGTCAAAATGAGGCTCAGTGGTGTGTGTGGCCTCCACGTGCCTGTATGAACTCCACTGTGGTGGATGGTCTCCTGAGGGATCTCCTCCCAGACCTGGACTAAAGCATCTGCCAACTCCTGGAAAGTCTGTGGTGCAACGTGACGTTGGTGGATGGAGCGAGACATGATGTCCCAGATGTGCTCAATTGGATTTAGGTCTGGGGAATGGGCGGGCCAGTCCATAGCATCAATGCCTCCGTCTTGCAGGAACTGCTGACACACTCCAGCCACATGAGGTCTAGCATTGTCTTGCATTAGGAGGAACCCAGGGCCAACCGCACCACCATATGGTCTCACAAGGGGTCTGAGGACCTCATCTCGGTACCTAATAGCAGTCAGGCTACCTCTGGCGAGCACATGGAGGGCTGTGCGACCCCCTAAAGAAATGCCACCCACACCATTACTGACCCACTGCCAAACCGGTCATGCTGGAGGATGTTGCAGGCAGCAATACGTTCTCCACGGCATCTCCAGACTCTGTCACGTCTGTCACATGTGCTCAGTGTGAACCTGCTTTCATCTGTGAAGAGCACAGGGTGCCAGTGGCAAATTTGCCAATCTTGGTGTTCTCTGACAAATGCCAAATGTCCTGCACAGCGTTGGGCTGTAAGCACAACCCCCACCAGTGGACGTTGGGCCCTCATACCACCCTTATGGAGTCTGTTTCTGACCGTTTGAGCCTTGTCATGGCCGTTACCTGCGCTGCCTGTCTCTTCCGGGTTGACGGACTGTAGCCACCCCCCCCCTCTGACGCGGTCTCATTGCGCTACATAATGCGACCGCGCCAGGCAACAGACGCTGGATTAATGAACAGCGTACCGCGGAATTAAACCGGCTGCAACTTTTCTCTACAAACTTACCTGTGTACCGAACCGGACTCGTAAACGACTAACCTCCTTCTCCTTCCTCGACCACGGCTAGCACCTGACTCCTCTCGACCTCTCTCCACGGAACCTCTCCGGAAGGCACTCTGGAACCAACTTCAACTCCTCTGGAAGCTAAGTTACCTCGCTGTATTATACGAACTTTCCCTGACTACTGAGCTCAAGCTCAGCCTGCTCACACATCCTCCTATCGTTATAGGAGTAATTCCTAATCATTTACCTTTCTACCTCCATATGAGATGTTTTCTATCAATTAAGCTAAAACGAATCTCTGCAAGTTAAATCTACATTGCTTCCTTCATATTTTTGTATAAATTAATCTAAGAATACACTCAACAAACTTGAACCAATTAAAGATACAGTACCTGTGTTTCTTCAATCAAATATATTAAAGACACAGTATCAGTTAACTCCCTGGTGAACTGTCATCTCTTTATTTCCTCAACTCCTCACATTCACATCTAATTAATCAGAAATCTGCAGTTGAGCTCCTTCAAACTCTATGTGAACGTGACAGAGCCTACACATGCACATTTGTGGCCTGCTGGAGGTCATTTTGCAGAGCTCTGGCAGGGCTCCTCCTGTTCCTCCTTGCACAAAGGTGGAGGCAGTGGTCCTGCTGCTGGGTTGTTGCCCTCCTACAGCCTCCTCCACGTCTCCTGATGTACTGGCCTGTCTCCTGGTAGCGCCTCCATGCTCTGGAAACTACGCTGACAGACACAGCAAACCTTCTTGCCACAGCTCGCATTGATGTGCCATCCTGGATGAGCTGCACTACCTGAGCCACTTGTGTGGGTTGTAGACTCCGTCTCATGCTACCACTAGAGTGAAAGCACCGCCAGCATTCAAAAGTGACCAAAACATCAGCAAGGAAGCATAGGAACTGAGAAGTGGTCTGGCCACTACCTGCAGAACCACTCCTTTATTGGGGGTGTCTTGCTAATTGCCTATAATTTCCACCTCTATCCCATTTGCACAACAGCATGTGAAATTGATTGTCACTCAGTGTTGCTTCCTAAGTGGACAGTTTGATTTCACAGAAGTGTGATTGACTTGGAGTTACATTGTGTTGTTTAACCCCTTAAGGACACATTACATGTGTGACATGTCATGATTCCCTTTTATTCCAGAAGTTTGGTCCTTAAGGGGTTAAGTGTTCCCTTTATTTTTTTGAGCAGTGTATAATGTTATCATATCCCCTCTGAGGCAACATTTTTCTAAACTAAAGAGGTTTAAATTTGTTAACCCTTCTTCATAGCTAAAATGTTCCATTCCTTTTATTAATTTTGTCCTTCTTTAGAACAGGTGCCCAAAATTGCACAGCATATTCAAGATGTGGTCTTACCATAAAGAGGCAAAATTATATTCGAATCCCGAGAATAATTGCCCTTTTTAATGCATGACAATACCTTACTGGTGTCTTGATTGACATTGCACATTGTTGCATAATTGTTATCTGTAACAATTCCCAAGTCCTTCTTGTGTGTTGTCATCCCTAACTCACTTCCATTAAGGGTATAAGTTGCTTGTGCATTCTTTACACCGAAGTGCATAACTTAGCATTTTTCTACATTAAATTTCATCTGTCATTCGAGTGCCCAGTCCCTAAGTCTATCTAAATCCATCTGCAGTAAAGTAATATCTTGCTCACATTGTATTACTTTACAGAGTTTTGTGTCATCTGCAAACACTGAAACATGACTTTCAATGCTTTTTCAAGATCATCTATCAGTTCATGAGCAGGTGTAGAAAATAAGACTGGTTTCTATAAGTAAATCTTAAAGGGACACTATAAAAAGAAGACCTTAGGTGCCACAATAATAGGTCTAATCTGATAGCGAGATAGCTGTCTAGCTCAATATGAAAAATTCCCCCACGCCTTAATATGCACTAAATAATATACCCCCTGCAGAGTGAAGTGCAGTAGACAGTGCCAATGCTAAACAATGAACTGTTGATATTTTAATTATTATAGAGTTGTTCCTAAAGGTATAAAAATTAGGTATGTACTCCAAATCATTATGATACTAATCATTACTGCAATCTCCACCTAGTATTAAACCACAACCTGTCAGTATTGAATAGCTGGAGAGTAGATCCTAACGTGATTAAAGTTAGGTATTTGCTCCAAATCGTAACGATACTAATCTTGCTACAGTCTCCCTCTCATGCCGAGCAACGATCTGTCAGTATTTAAATAACGGGCGAGTTGATCCTAAATTAATTAGAGTTAGGTATATACTCCAAATCTTTACGATACTAATCTTACTGCAGTCTCACTCTTGTGTCTTCAAGGGCACCTATTGCTGTATTGTTGATAGACTAATAGCAGGTAGTTTCTAAAGAGAGAAGCAAGATCATGCGTTAGAATGCTGAACCCGTTTGATATGATAGAACATGATCCCTAGCAAAGTCAAATAGCTTGGTGCATGTGTAAGTTAAAAATAAGCACGATAGCAATTCTGTGTGTTGTCATTAGGTCAAAAAGAGACAGCACTGACAGGACCTCAGACGCGCGCGTTTCTCCTGACCTGGCTCATCAGAGGGGATGATGTGTTCGTTACAATGGGTTTGTTATACTTTGTTTTCTTTCTGTGGGTTTGATATGATTATGTACCATATTATCCCTTAAATTAGGTACTCCTCTGTACACAATTTTTGGTCTATCAGGGAGAATTGTGTTTAAAACTTCATATTTCTTAAAATGGGTCAGTATTTATGTATAATCCTTTTAAAAACATGACTATTACAGTTAAAATCACAAATAATAGCTACCTGATTATCATTAACCAGATTTATTTTATGTTTATATTCTAAAAGTGTCACTCTCTTTTTTTCATTTACTTCATTATATAATCTTATTAATAGCTCTTCTTGATATCCTTTCTCTCTAAAATCCTTTAAAATCGTATCTGCCTGTATTTTAAATGTATCATTTTCGGTGCAATTTCTTTTGATTCTTAAAAGTTGAGCTTTTGCTGCATTCAACAGCCATGGATAAAACTGGCAGCTATTTTCCTCACTGTAGCTGTTCACATCCACTTTTCTAAAATGAGTTCTAGTTTTTATTGCACTATCTACATAAATATTTAGGTCTAAAACAATTGATGGAGGTTTTACTATATTCACTAGTTAGGATGATTCCCCAGTCATTTGATATTAAAAATACAAAAAAAATCATTGAGGGAGGCCTCTTCCCCCATCCAAATAAAAAATATATTGTCTATGTATTGGCGATGTAGCACCAGGTTCGACCCCCAGTATTTACTGCCATATATATAATGAGTTTCCCAATGGGACATTAATAAATTGGCATGACTGGGGGCAAACCTAGTGCCCATTGTCGTTCCACAGACTTGGTTATAAAATTCCTCTCCAAAACTAAAATAGTTGTCTGGCATCTATAGACTGTCTCTGGAAGATAAGCACTGTAAATCCTTAATGTTTTCTGTTTTGTTATTGTGTCTGGCTGTGTTATTGTCAAATATATGTTGTCATAATTTGCTGAGGGATATTTTGCATTGTATGGAGCCATTCAATGTGAGATCCTGTTCTGTGGTCATTTTTCTGTGTACCAATCTTTATCTCAGGTGAAGTGGTTATTTAAATATTAGTATAGGGGGATGAGGAAATATTTCTATAAGTGTGGGGTCCTCATAAAGCATCACTGTCCTCTCCACCTCTTCCCCAAAAAATGGGTATTTCATAAGGATAGAATTCTTATGAAATACTCCTTTTGACTGTTTTTGAGTTTCACGGAAATGCCAACCCAGTCAATAGATATATAGTGACAAAGTAGCATGTAAGCTCATTGAGCAGGGCCCTCAACTCAGCCCCTTTATTCCTGTGCTTCCAACTTGTCTGGTTACAATGACATATTTGTTAGCCCACCCACTGTAAAGCGCTGTGGAATTTGTTTGTGCTATATAAATAATAATAATAATAATCTCGACGGAGGATCCGGCGGTCTCGCAGGATCCTCTATGACCTCGATGCTGTATTCTCACGCATGTGCGAGAGTACAGCAGTGACATCGGATTCAGCACCAGGAGAAGAAGTGGGCGGCGCCCGTGAAGAGGTTCAGGTAAATAAATCTCACCTTTACCTGCTCCCCCTTGCCGCCAGACCCCCAGCAGTGATATCACCTCCAAGGCTCTTTGCAAATTTAGTGCCGCTTTAAATATATCATCCAAAACAGTAATACAGTTATACAGGTATATCTTCACCTTGATACATGGTGTTATCTATCTCCAGACAAACTTATAGTACATTTACTTACAGATTGCTTAGATGAAAATGACATCAAGCTTTTGTTAAGGTTGTTTAAAATGATACATAAGACAAATGTAAACTGGCAAAACTACTTTAATTATATAGAGCAAAATAATAACAATATCTGTTTACAGCAAATGTCTGGTTATTGGTTGCACAGTTCATGTTAAAACAACAACAATCAGTTGTATTGTGCAGAAATCATCAATTTTTACCTTTTAATGAAGAAAAAAATAAACATTAAACACTATATGAAAAACCACATTCAGTGATACGCAGGTAATGTGAAAGGCTTTCACCTTTCAACTTCATTTTAATTGGTACATAAGGCATTTCAAGAAACTCTCTGGCACATCTGCAAATCCAGCCAAATGCTCTCTTTATATCTTGCAATGCAACTTTCCTAATAATATAGAACAACGTAAAAATCTATAACTCTCACAGACTGTCTACGCAATTGTTTTAACAAATGTGAAACTTCCTGCCCTGGAAAACCAATGAGTCCAGCCTTTATCCCCCAACCAGGAATCAAAGACAAGTCTCAGAGGTGTGATGAACACTGCAGCTTTTTATTAAGAGTACATTGTGTGCCTTAGAGAATAAAACTGGTCCCAGGTATCCCTGTTTTCAAAGTGATTCACTTCTGCAGAAAGACGTCAAGGCGTACCCCAGAGGCTCAATCAATGTGATAGCTTTCACATATAATGACCACCCTGCCCGATGCATTTTTGTTGCGTCTCTTCATTCTTATGTTTACTGTTTTTGTTTTTTTGTGTTGTTATTATCAAGTGTCTCGTTTGCACATCACAGTCAAATAATGTACTTAAATGTGCAATATACATTAAAGACTTATATGTTTATTAAATCTGTGAAATTCTGAACCAAGTGCAGGCTTATAAAGTGGGTGACAAAATCATGCAGTCTCACTGCTCAATTCTCTGCCATAAATCACTTTTGCTTCTGTTTATGCAGCCCTAACCACACCTCCCCTGGCTGTGACATAAATGGTTTAGTTTTCATTGCGAGTTTACTTACTTTAGAAGTTTTAATCTCTTGCTCTGTGAATTAAACTTTAATATCAGAGAGAAGACTCCTGAAGGGCCTAGGAGGCTATTAACTGAGCAGGAGATAAGAAATTCTAGATTAAACAGACTGTGCAATACACAGACTTAAAATATATAGATTCCTTTTCAGGAAGTGCTGAGGAAGGCTGTGCAAGTCACATGTAGAGAGGTTTTGGTACGGCTGTATAAACCAAGTGATTTAATTCCTAAATAGCAGAAAATTGAGCAGTGAGATTGTGCGGGCATGATCTATACACCAAAACTGCTTCATTTTAATAGCATTCAGCATTCATTCACAATTTTAATAGCCATGATAGATTGCACCAGAATGGAATAGGGTCTACTCTGCTTTGGAGACAATGGCTAGAAGGTTGGAGGAGACTTTGAACTAGGAGAGGAGGAGAGACATATCAGAATTAATGTGGGTATTGAAAGTAGATAGAATTCAGCAGAAGTCCAGGAAGGAGGCAATGATAGAGTGGCTAGACTAGCAGGCAGAGTAAGAAGGTATTAATTACATATTTTTCAAAGAAAGTAAAGAAAATTATAACTTTAAATGTCTGCCTACTAATGCAAGAAGCTTATGTAAGAAAATGGGTGAGCTTGAGATATTTGCATTCAAGGAACGGAGCTTGTATGGCAGCTCGTTTTAGCAGGGTCCATCAACCTATTGTTCCTGTAACATTTTGTAATTGTGTCATTTACTCCTTTATAATATTGTGACGCTCTGCAGAATAAGTTGGCTCTACACAAATGCAGATTATAATCATAATAATTTTGACTTAGTTGTAAATTTAAATAAATAGGGGGTGCTCGTTAATAGTAGAAATATGTTACAAACTCCCAAACATTAATACTAATGGGGAAGAGCAACTGCTATCTTACATTAATAAGACTACTCATCTAGATTATTTGCTAATCATTGGAGATTTTAATTATCCAGACATTGACTGGGCCAGAGGGAGCAATAATACTGTTAAAGGAAACAGATTTTTGAACCTGTTAAATGACACTTTCATGTCTCAATTAGTAGAAGCACCAACTAGAATAGATGCTTGTCTGGATCTTGTAACAACTAACAATGTTGACCTATTTTCAAACATTCATGTTAGGGAGCACTAGGGAATACTGATATGATGATATGATATAATTTGAGATCAAACACATATACATGGCTTCACAAAAACATTTAACTCTAAAAAAAAATATCTAATTTCAATAGGATAATTGCATCTTTAATACAATCTGACTGTCAGGAAGTATTCATTGGCAAAAGTAAGGATTGATAAATGGAAGGTATTTAAACAAATTCTACAAAATTAAATTTCTCAATAAATGCCGCTGGAAAGCAAATATAAAAGAAGTAAATTAAAACCAATGTGGCTTTGTAAAAGAGTTAGTCTAGTACTAAACAATACAAAAAGGGCATTCAGAACACTTCATTCAGATGGGTAAATAGCATCCTATAACAAAACGAAGCGAGACAACAGGTCTTGCAAAAGGAATTAGATGGGCTATACTAGGAAATGCAAAGCTCATAGCTAAAAAAAAAATCCCAATGGCAAAAAGATTTTTAAGTATATGAATGCCAAAAAGATTAAGAATAAAAGTGTTGATTATGCACCCCAACTCTATCCTATCCATACTGTGGTCACCTAAACATATCAGACCTAAGAAAGTACCAATGTTACCATCCACAGAAACAACAATTCACATATGGGACAGGAACAAACATAAATGCTGTTCTCAAACCCAATACTCGAAGGCCATGCCAATTTTGGCACTGGGCTCATTAATACCGGATCTGAATTACAAAATCTGGGAACGACATGGGATCTACTCCCTATTTCAATTTTACCAAGGTTCTAGATTACTAACATTTAGGGAAATGCAACAGCAATACAACCTAACAACGGTAGCCCAATTCTCATATTTACAAGTCACATCATGGTTAAAACAATACTGCGTGATAGCAGATACAAATGTAAATGAGCATCGGCTGACGAGCTTCGAGCGAACCTTACTTCAACTAACCCCAGCGCATAAAACGTTCTCCATGTTATACTCCAGTATACTAACACACAAATTAACTATCAGATATCCCTTTGTGGAAGCATGGGAAAAAGACCTGGGTCAGTCTTTCCCAGATGACACTTGGCGAAAGATATTTAGCACCCCCAAACAACTAACACTTAGCGCAAACCACACAGAATTATCACGGAAAATATTATACCGATGGTACTTAGTGCCCACACGCTTAAAACAAATATACCCGGCAGTATCCAACAAATGTTGGAGATGCACGACGGAGACAGGTTCCATGCTCCATGTCTGGTGGACCTGTAAATCATTATTGCCGTACTGGACAGCGATAGCTTCGCTGATCCATAGCAGCACAGGTGTTACCCTACCTTACACACCAGATTGTATGTTATTACATAACTACCCACCGAAACTAACCAAAGCGACAAAATATTTGATCTACCAAATTAACATAGCAGCTCTAACCATGATAAGCAGAATGTGGAAAAAACTAGAAGCACCTACACTAGCACAATGTTTAGACCTAATTGGAACTACCAAATTTTATGAATCCTCATGCAGAACAGCTCAACCAACAAAGGCAACTTTCTGGAGTAAAGCCTGGCAGCAGTGGGACACATCCAGAGGCCATGACCCAACACCCCCAGGGCACGAATCTGCTCCGAAGTCTCGCCAGCCGAGCTCATAACACCAGACTGGCTCACGCCAGGATAATAATACAACCGATGTATAATGTATAACGTTTGTTGAAAGTATATGGTTTGACGAATGCAAAACACCGAGATAGGTAGCACCAGGATACCAAATACACCAAATACACCAATTACTTGCTTAAGAAGGGCGTTGACCGCCCCAAGCAGCACAAGTCGCACCACTAACAAAGCCGGAAGCATAGAACTCCACATCTGTCTCTCTCTCCCTCTATCCCCTCTTCCCTCATTCCCCTACCTCCCCCAGTTCACTCCCAAATTAAAAAAAAAAAAAAATTGTTCATAATAGTACAAAATACTGGTTGTATGTTTCACAGCTTAACTAAGCTACTTCCCTTCTGTACAAGCGTTGTAATGTATAATATGTCATAAGAATGTACTCTGTGAACTTGAAAACTATTTAATAAAAAAAAAAAAAAAGAATAAAAGTGTTGGTCCATTGTAATGTGAGATATGTATGTTAATTAAGGAGGATTGGGACAAGACAGAAATTATTAATATTTTTTTCTTCAGTAGAATATAGGCATGAAGACTCCATGCCTGCTACAAAAGCAAACACGTGATTGGTTAACACAGGATACAGTTAATGTAAACAACCAGGGCCGGATGGTATTCTCCCATGATGGTATTCTCCCATGATGGTATTCTCTTAGTAGCTCAGTGTGGAAATATCCATACCACTGTTTTCAATCTATCATGATTTTTTTCTTTCAAGAATCATACCAGATGATTGGAGAAAAGCAGATGTGGTGCCTATATTTAAAAAAAGGAAGCTATAGATCTGTGAGCTTAACATCTGTGGTTGGGGAATTATTTGAAGGACTGCTAATAAGTAGTATTCAGGAATTCAGTTTGAACAAGATCATTAGTAGTAATCAACATAGTTTCATGAAAGACAAGTCATTCCAAGCTGATATCTTAAGAACTTCGTATAAAAATATAGATCAGGGTGTTTCAGTAGATGCAATCTACAACTGATATCAGTTGGTTTAGCTAAAAAATCTTGTTCTTGGAGAAAAATTTAAGAATACCACCAGAAATGATTCGTCAGTGTCAGTTGTGCCTTTGTTGCCTTGCATCTTTGCATATTTGTTTTGACCAGCTTAGTTTTTGAACTTGATTTTTGTCTTTCTGGTATCCCTGACCTGGTTAGCCTTTTCTCTGATTTGATTTCTTTGGTTCTTTTATTTCTATACTAAGTGTAAAGCACACCCATTCTAAGGTCTGCTAGTACACCTTATATTACTATCACTCCCACTAGGTCTTTTGTTAGGTGTTGATTTATATCCTGCTAAGGATCCTCGACAGTTCTAACAAAAACATTGGCTTAAAGATTGAGTGCAAAGAGTAGTTGAAAATCTAAAATGTTCACATTGGACAAAAGTGGTAAATGGGATATATTCTGAGTCCACTTCTCTTTAACCTGTTTATAAATTATCTTGAAGTGGGTATTGAAAGTCATGTGTCAGTATTTGCAGATTTGGATAAATTGGGGCACTAGGCAGATGTCAGGATCGGGACAGGGATCCAACACGCAAAGTACAAACAGGACAGGGTACGTATACCGGACCTTAGAATGGCCGGACTAACGTACGGAGAGTAAAGAGAATGGTCAGAAACAAGCCGAGGTCGAGGGAATGAGAGGACAGGTGAGCGAGGAACAAGCCGGGTCAAGGATACCAGAGGGAAACAGAGTAAGTCAAACTAGCCGGGTCGGAACCAAAGGAATAACTGAAATCGCCAGAGCACTGTGTGACTAGACAGGCTAGAACCACGACAGGGCAATGAGTGAAAGGGAGAAACAGGTTTAAATACCCTGGTTACAGTGAGTATACCCGCCTCCGACGAGTCCTGAGTGGCTTCCAGTCACTTGAGTGACAGATCGGTCCGGACTGACGTCATGACGTCGGGCAGCGTGCGTGACGTCATAAAATGAGACGGATCCCTCGCGGCCGGCGTGAGAGTGTCTAGGAGAGCCGCGAGGGATGGAGGAAGCCGACCTGCTGGAGGAGTAAACTACTAAGTCTCTACCTCTTTCGGAGGTAGAGGCCTCAGGTACCCTGACAGTACCCCCCCTCTCAGATACACCCACAGGGCGGAAGGAACCGGGACGAGACGGAAAGCGTGAGTGAAACGCCCTGCGAAGGCGAGGAGCATGAACATCCTCTTGTGGTACCCAACTTCTCTCCTCAGGACCATATCCCTTCCAGTCGACCAAATATTGTACTCTCCCCCGAGAGATACGAGAATCAATGATGGAGTTAACCTCATACTCCTCCTGACCCTCCACCTGAACAGAGCGAGGAGGGGCGATCGTGGAGGAGAATCTGTTACAAACTAGGGGTTTCAACAATGAAACGTGGAAGGAGTTAGGGATGCGTAAGGCAGCTGGGAGAGCTAGACGATACGCCACTGGGTTAATTCGAGTCAAGATCCTGTAAGGGCCAATATATCGAGGAGCGAATTTCATGGAAGGAACTTTAAGCCGAATATTCCTAGTGCTTAACCATACTCTATCGCCTGGAACAAAAATCGGAGCCGCCCTTCTACGTTTATCGGCGTGTTTCTTAACCAGCATAGAATTGTGTAGAAGAATTTGTCGAGTCTGATCCCACAACTTCCTCAAATTGGCAACATGTACATCAACCGACGGTACACCTTGGGAAGGAGAAACCGAGGGAAGAATAGATGGATGAAAGCCATAGTTCATGAAGAAGGGGCTAGAATGAGTAGAGTCACAAACGAGATTGTTGTGCGCAAACTCCGCCCAAGGAATCAAACCGACCCAATCGTCCTGGTGTTCGGAAACAAAACAACGTAGATATTGCTCAATCTTTTGGTTAGTACGTTCAGCAGCTCCGTTAGACTGGGGATGATAGGCAGAAGAGAAATTTAATTTAATACCTAGTTGAGAACAAAAGGATCTCCAAAATCGGGAAACAAATTGGGACCCTCTGTCAGATACGATTTGGGAAGGTATCCCATGTAAGCGAAAAATCTCCCTCGCGAATATCTCTGCCAACTCTTGGGAGGATGGAAGTTTAGGCAAGGGAATTAAGTGGGCCATCTTGGTGAATCTGTCAACCACGGTGAGGATAACAGTCTGTTTTTTAGAGATAGGTAGATCGACAATAAAGTCCATGGCCAAACAAGACCATGGTTTCTCTGGTACCTCTAAGGGATGCAGGAATCCACTTGGGAGCGTATGAGGTTGTTTGGTCTTAGTACACACTTCACACGCAGCGATGAAATCTTTAGTATCTTTACGTAAAGCAGGCCACCAGAAGTCTTTAGAAATCAAAGCATACGTCTTGCGGATACCAGGATGTCCCGCCATCTTGCTGTTATGGAAACATTGCAACAGCTCCAGTTGAAGAGTAGGAGGAACGAAATGTCGACCCTCAGGAGTCTGTGTAGGTGCTAGATGTTGCAGCTTAATGATCTCGGCCAGTAACGGGGAATGAATCCTGAGATTCGTATTAGCAACAATCTTGAATTTAGGAACTATAGAAGAAAGAATCGGTTCAGATACAGTGAAAGGTTCATATTGTCGAGACAAAGCATCGGCCTTAGAGTTCTTAGAGCCAGGTCTGTAAGTAAGTACATAATTGAAATGAGTCAGGAATAAGGACCAACGAGCTTGCCTAGAGGACAAACGCTTAGCCTCCCCAATATAGGACAAGTTCTTGTGGTCCGTCAAAATAGTAACCGGATGTAAGGTGCCCTCCAATAGATGTCTCCACTCTTTCAAGGCTTTAATGACTGCTAACAATTCCCTGTCTCCGATGTCATACCTGCTCTCAGGCCCAGAAAGTTTCTTGGAAAAAAAACCACAAGGATGTAACGGTTTATCCACCCCCAACCTTTGTGAGAGAACGGCACCTACTCCTGTCTCAGAGGCATCGACCTCAAGTAGGAACGGCAAGGATGTATCAGGATGGACTAATATTGGAGCAGAAGCAAAAAGTTCTTTGAGATTTTTGAAAGCAACGAGAGCTTCAGTAGACCAAGTCTTAGTATCAGCCCCTTGTTTGGTCATATTGGTAATAGGTGCAATAATAGAAGAGTAACCCTTAATGAAGCGCCTATAATAATTGGAGAACCCAATAAACCTCTGGATAGCCTTGAGTCCCTTAGGCAATGGCCAATCTAGAATAGACTGGAGTTTGTCAGGATCCATCTTAAAGCCTTCCCCAGAAATCACGTATCCAAGAAAATCTATCTGGGTCTGGTCAAAGCTGCATTTCTCCAATTTGCAGTATAAGCCGTGTTGTAGAAGTTTGTGTAATACCTTTCTGACTTGTCTATGGTGGGTCTCAATCTCTCTAGAGTGTATGAGAATGTCATCCAGGTATACAATAACACAATCCTGTTGAAATTCCCTAAGAACTTCGTTAATTAGATCCTGGAATACTGCCGGTGCGTTACAAAGGCCAAAAGGCATGACCGTGTACTCATAATGCCCGTAGCGGGTATTAAACGCCGTCTTCCACTCGTGACCTTGTTGAATTCTCACCAAGTTATATGCCCCTCTGAGGTCCAACTTGGTGAAAATCTTAGAACCTTTTAGCCGATCAAAGAGCTCGGTAATCAAGGGGATCGGATAGGCATTCCTAATGGTTATTTTATTCAAACCTCGGTAATCAATACATGGTCTGAGTGAGCCATCCTTCTTTTTAACAAAAAAAAATCCAGCCCCGGCGGGAGAAGAGGATCTCCTAATGAATCCCTTGTCTAAATTCTCCTGAATATATTCCTCTAAAACAGAATTCTCTTTAATGGATAGAGGATATACATTACCCCTGGGGGGCATGGTGCCGGGCAAAAGATTAATTTTTCAATCAAAGGTCCTGTGTGGGGGTAGTGTATCAGCGTTCTTCTTATCGAACACTGCTTTCAAGTCTATGTACAGAGGAGGTATCTGTCTCCCTGTAGACTGGGTAGAACTATCTGGTGTGTTAATCATAGCCAATGGAGACACCCTGCGTAAACACCTCTCCTGACAACCCTGGCCCCATGAGATTATCTCCCCTAATTCCCAATCGATAATAGGGTTATGTCTCTTTAACCATGGGTAGCCCAGGACTATGGGAACAGAAGGAGATGAAATGAGCATAAGTGATAAGTTCTCCTCGTGTAAGATACCAATAGTTAAGTTAATGGGTATAGTCTCACGAGAGATAACAGGCTCAAGTAAAGGTCTACCATCTATGGCCTCAACGGCCAAGGGTGTATCCCTTAACTGGGATGGGATAGTGTGTTTAGTAGCAAAGACTTGGTCGATAAAATTCTCAGCAGCTCCGGAATCTATCAAGGCCATGGTCTTTAGCATTCCCTTCTCCCACGTTAAAGAAATTGGTAGCAGAAGCCTGTGATCTTTATAATTATGCGTAGAGGACAAAATAGAAACACCCAAGGCCTGTGTCATGCCTTAACTATGGTATCCTCTTACTTCCTGGTTCCACGGAGCTTAGCCACACCCCTTTATGACACGGTCTCCCTATTTAATCTGACCGCACCAGCTGATCGACGCTGGATTATTGAACTACGTTCCGTACTCACGAACCGGCTGCAACATCATTGTGAAAGCCCTCTGTTACCGGACCGGACTGGAAGACTTCAAGTTCCCTTCACCTTTCCTCATCCACGACTAAAGCTGAACTCTCACCATTCAGGATAAACCGCCTCTGAGGAGATCTCGGGAACCAGTGTTCTATGTGCCGGAAGCTAAGTAAAACCTCTGTGATAAGCGTTGCATCTCAAAGCTGTTATTTCCTGTCTCCAAAGTCCTTCGTTAAAACAAACTCGTTACAGCTAACTTCAACTCATACTTTGTCTCAGTTAGCTGCATCTGTCTTACTTCAGTTTAAGTCTATGGAACAGCTATTGTAACTTCTTATCATCTAATTAATTAATACTACTAAAGGAATCTTTCTGCTTCAGTCATCGTTTACTACTTAAAGCTACAGTGCCTATAATTGTGGACTTCAGTTATCGTTTACTACTTAAAGCTACAGTGCCTATAATTGTGGACTTCAGTTATCGTTTACTACTTAAAGCTACAGTGCCTATAATTGTGGACTTCAGTTATTGTTTATGACTTAAAGCTACAGTACCTGTAAATTGGAATTAAAGTCAATACCTTTTACTTTTTATAATAAACATTCAAACTATAAGAAATCTGCAGTTGTGTTCCTTCATAACAAATGTTTAGACGTGACAGCCTGTCCTCTAGAGAAACTTAGGTGCGGGCGTTTCCCGAGCGAGTAGGACAATTCAGACGCAAATGACCTCTGGCTCCACAATACATACATAAACCCTCCCTTCTCCTGTACTGCCTCTCCTCTTCAGAGAGGCGAGTATTGCCTATCTGCATAGGTTCACGATACAGTGAGGTATTGGAATCAGGACTTTGAAATGTAGGGGATAATTTAAAGGCAGGTCTGAAGTTCCTCTCTCTAGTATTCTGTCTCTCTCTTAAACGCTCATCAATACGATAAATGAACGAAATTAAGTCCTCTAAATTCTCAGGAAGCTCCCTAGTAGCAACCTCATCAAGGATAATATCTGATAGCCCGTTCAAAAATACATCTATATAAGCCTGCTCATTCCACTTGACTTCTGCCGCCAGAGACCTGAACTCTAGTGCATAATCCACAAGTGTTCGGTTCTCCTGTCTCAGGCGCAACAGTAATCTGGCTGCATTAACCTTCCTACCAGGAGGGTCAAAAGTTCTTCTAAATGCAGCTACAAAGGCATTATAATTATATACCAATGGGTTATCATTCTCCCATAGTGGGTTGGCCCATCTCAGAGCTTTCTCAATGAGTAGGGTGATAATAAATCCAACTTTCGCCCTATCTGTGGGATAGGAGCGAGGTTGTAGTTCGAAGTGGATACTAATCTGGTTCAAAAAACCACGACACTTCTCCGGTGAACCACCATAACGTACAGGTGGGGTAATATGGGAAGAGGCACCTACAGTGGCTACCTCTAGACCAGAACTTACAGGAGAGATGGAAGTAGTACGGATCTCCTCAGGTGGGTTATTGGCACGAGATAATAGCGCCTGTAGTGCTAGTGCCATCTGGTCCATTCTGTGTTCCATGACGTCAAACCTGGAATCAGAGGGACCAACCTGACTGTTTGTACCTGCAGGATCCATTGGCCCTGTCGTAATGTCAGGATCGGGACAGGGATCCAACACGCAAAGTACAAACAGGACAGGGTACGTATACCGGACCTTAGAATGGCCGGACTAACGTACGGAGAGTAAAGAGAATGGTCAGAAACAAGCCGAGGTCGAGGGAACGAGAGGACAGGTGAGCGAGGAACAAGCCGGGTCAAGGATACCAGAGGGAAACAGAGTAAGTCAAACTAGCCGGGTTTGGAACCAAAGGAATAACTGAAATCGCCAGAGCACTGTGTGACTAGACAGGCTAGAACCACGACAGGGCAATGAGTGAAAGGGAGAAACAGGTTTAAATACCCTGGTTACAGTGAGTATACCCGCCTCCGACGAGTCCTGAGTGGCTTCCAGTCACTTGAGTGACAGATCGGTCCGGACTGACGTCATGACGTCGGCCACGTGCGTGACGTCATAAAACGAGACGGATCCCTCGCGGCCGGCGTGAGAGTGTCTAGGAGAGCCGCGAGGGATGGTGGAAGCCGACTTGCTGGAGGAGTAAACTACTAAGTCTCTACCTCTTTCGGAGGTAGAGGCCTCAGGTACCCTGACAGCAGACAAGTAGCAATGCAAAATCAGCAAGATACGATTCTACACCTAGCAAAGGTAAAGTAGGAAATATAGAATAGGTGTATTACTGATCCTTAGAGTGGCAGGGGTAAATGCCCAGGAGAAATTAGTCATAATGTTATCTTTTAGATACCCTGTTACTTCCTAACAGTAAAAAAAAAAAAAAAAAAACGGTATGGTAATAAAAAGAACAGGTCAAAAAGTTAGTTTTGTCAGGAATACCAGAAAACTGCAGCTCAGGAGCACAGCTGGGTCAGGAATACCAATAAAACAGAATACCTTGCTAAAGGGTCCAGAATCATGAAAAGGCTCCAAACCAGGGTTAATCAAGTTGAAATAGGAATAGGTCCTGACATCATAATCCTGTGTCAACCTCCCTTGCATCTAGCGTCAAAGTTAGGAGAATCAAACCAAAATAATGTTAAAGAAAATATTGTTCTACGTTGTGCCATTTTAGAGTAAAATGACACTAAGAAGAATACTGAGCTAATACTAACTTAATCTTTGTTTTACTATGACACCACATCAATGGTTAAATAAAATCAATCCTTCCTGGTCCTGGTGTGCGATGATGTTGAATGCAGAAGGGTCGGACATTGTGAGCTGGTGGGAGAGCAGATGTAATTATCGCAGGAGTAATATGAAAAAATCATTACCCGATAGCTGTATAGATTGCTTGAAAATGACCAATGGACCAGTGTTGCTATGCCTTTATAAAGTACTAACTGTGTGCAAGTTTACAGATTTTCTCTGACACATTACTGGGGAAGGTGGCTGACTGAGCCCACTTGCGACTTGGGTTTACTGGAAACAGAATCACAAAGCTGTCAGAGGCCTATGAAGGTGTAGTAAGCAGGGGTGTCCAGGTGACCCTCATAAAGAGCGAAATCCCCAAATGCTTATTACGTCTAGACTGCATGTATTAATTATTGACATTAGAGTTTAACCCCTTAAGGACACAGCTTCAGAAGCTTGTCTTACGCTTAATGACACAAGCAATTCTTTTCTTGCTGTATGCGTTCAACTGCAATTTGCATCTCTCTCGTTTATTGCACCGACGCATATTATATACTGTTTTTTAGAGGACAGAAAGGACTTTAATTTGATGTAACATATATATAGATAAATGCTTATTTAATATTAAAAAAAATACAGAAAAATGCAAAAAAAAGAGAAAATTTGTGTTTTTTGTACAGTTTTTGCAATAATAATGTGTGCCTAATTAGTGCAGGTTAAAGAAAGTAATTAAAAATAAATTCATTTAGTTGTTCTGATTAACAGAATATATAATGTGTCTGGGATTTTCAGTTTTTTTTTTGGTAGTTACAGGTCACAAAGAACAAGGAGTAAAATAAACTTTTAATATGGAGCGATTTTAGAATTTGGTATGTTTGTCTTGTAAGCTTAATAGCCATAAAAGAAAACAAAATTGCCACACAAAAGTATATATTTATATAAAGAAGACATCACAGGCTATTGTCCTAGGGTTGTTTTGACACTTTCTAAGTAGCCATTTCACCGCCAATCTCTGCTAAATATTGGAGTAAAATTTAGTATTTTGGGGTTTTTGGCACACAAACTTATAACAAAGAACTTCTCATGTGTATTTTGTAAAGTTGGTGTGTGCTATTCCTGTACAAGGTTTTATTATGTGTTCAGTTCCTTCTGCTGAGTACAATGGTACCCCCATTGTATGTCTTTGGCACTATTTCGTGAAGCTACAGTGCCATATAGGAGACCTGTCCGTTTCAACATTACAGTAGAATTTTGAGAGGCGGATTTAATGGGCCTATGCTTCAATTTGGGGTATTATAGCAGTTTGACTGTTCAAAAAAACCTCGCAAAGGCCTACCATTTGTAAAAGTAGACACCTCAGGGTATCTCATATGGTGCATATTGTGCTTTAACATGCCCCCATTTTTTTCACCAATATATGCCAAAGTATGTGGTAAAATATAATTTTGGGCATTTTTTACATATGGATTACATTTTTGCTGGGCATTTTGTACATTTCATATGTGCCACTAAGTTCAAACCCCCCCACATTATGCTCAGCTAAGCCTTCTGAGTAAAACAATATGCCCAATGTATGACCTAGACACTATTTTGTGAAGTTAAACTGCTGTAAAAGAGACATAACAAGTTAAGTTTTTTAAGTGTGAATTTTCATGGAGGTTTTTGATGCGTCCGTGTCCCACTTTGGAGCACTTGAGCAGGCTACATATTACAACTACACTATAAAGGCATACCATTTCTTAAAGAAGACATCCCAGGGCAATTCAAAAGGCATTTTTTGAACCTTAGCGTGGGATCATTTTTCCGCTAGCTTGTACCAAGTGTAGTGGTAATACGCAATTTTTCTGCCTTTTTGACACACAAAGTGAGTTTGCGCAGTATATTTTGCAAACCTTATGTGTACTACGACTGTATAATACTTCATATGTTGCTCAACTATGTCGGCTGAGTACAGCAATACCCCCGTATGTACCTTTGCCAGGTATATGTGGACATTGAAGGGGCACATTTGAGACACAGCCATTCCAGTTTTTTTCAAACTTTGAATTTTTACGCTGTGTCCATGTTCCATTTTAGAGTATTTTACAAGGCTATATAATCCAATTACCCCACAAAGGCATACCATCTCTTAAAGAAGACATCCCAGGGCAATTCAAAAGACATATTTTGAACCTTAGCGTGGGATCATTTTTCCGCTAGCTTGTACCAAGTGTAGTGGTAATACGCATTTTTTCTGCCTTTTTGACACACAAAGTGAGTTTGCGCAGAATATTTTTCAAACCTTATGTGTACTACGACTGTATAATACTTCATATGTTGCTCAACTATGTCGGCTGAGTATAGCAATACCCCCGTATGTAGCTTTGCCAGGTATATGTGGACATTGAAGGGGCACATTTGAGACACAGCCATTCCAGTTTTTTTCAAACTTCGAATTTTTACGCTGTATCCATGTCCCATTTTAGAGTATTTTACAAGGCTATATAATCCAATTACCCCATAAAGGCATACCATTTCTTAAAGAAGACATCCCAGGGCAATTCAAAAGGCATATTTTGAACCTTAGCGCGGGATAAGTTTTCCGCTAGCTTGTACCAAGTGTAGTGGTAATACGCATTTTTTCTGCCTTTTCGACACACAAAGTGAGTTTGCGCAGTATATTTTTCAAACCTTATGTGTACTACGACTGTATAATACTTCATATGTTGCTCAACTATGTCGGCTGAGTACAGCAATACCCCCGTATGTAGCTTTGCCAGGTATATGTGGACATTGAAGGGGCACATTTGAGACACAGCCATTCCAGTTTTTTTCAAACTTTGAATTTTTACGCTGTATCCATGTCCCATTTTAGAGTATTTTACAAGGCTATATAATCCAATTACCCCATAAAGGCATACCATTTCTTAAAGAAGACATCCCAGGGCAATTCAAAATGCATATTTTGAACCTTAGCGTGGGATATTTTTTCCACTAGCTTGTACCAAGTGTAGTGGTAAAAAGCATTTTTTCTGCCTTTTTGACACACAAAGTGAGTTTGCGCAGTATATTTTGCAAACCTTATGTGTACTACGACTGTATAATACTTCATATGTTGCTCAACTATGTCGGCTGAGTACAGCAATACCCCCGTATGTACCTTTGCCTGGTATATGTGGACAGGGCCGGACTGGGAAAAAAATTAGGCCCGGGCATTTTTCAATCAGAGCGGCCCCCTAAGAAGGGGGCGGGGCCAGAGAGGGTGTGTTTTGTCATCACTATTGACAATCACGCCCCCTCTCAAAGTGAGCATGTTGGTTCAATACACAGAGCCCCGCTGAAGAGCTCTGGCATTAGAAAAAGGCCCTGTATTTGTTCTGCGCAGCGCAAGCAAATTTAATAACATGCTTGCGCTGTGTTTGCTTTTAAATTGTCTCTGGTGTCTCCACAGGTGAGATACCAAAGGACAAAAGGGCCAGGAAAGTGTATGGTGCATGTGGGATTACGTGTGTGTAGAGTGTGGTGTGGTATTGTGTAAATAGGTCAATTTAATTTGTGTTTGTGGTCTAATATGTGTGGCTAGGGGCTGTAGAGAGTGTGTGTATAGTGGGCATAATGTTATAGGGGATGTAGCGAGTGTGTGCATACGGGCTGTAGTGTGTGTGTATAGGTGACGTAGTGTGTGTATGGGTTGTAGAGAGGGTGTGTTTGTGTTTGCTGACAAGGAATGTAGTGTGTGTGTAGGTGGTGCAGTGTGTGTGTGTGTAGGAGATCTAGTGTGTAAAGGACCAAGAGTGTGTATAGGAGATTCTGTTTGTGTGTGTGTGTGTGTGTGTGTGTGTATATAGAGGAGGCTGAGGTGCTGTGTGTGTGTCTGGGGGTGATGTGTGTGTCTGGGGGTGCTGTGTGTGTGTGTCTGGGTGCTGTGTGTGTCTGGGGGTGCTGTGTGTGTCTGGGGGTGCTGTGTTTGTGTCGGGGTGCTGTGTTTGTGTCGGGGTGCTGTGTGTGTGTCTGGGGGTGCTGTGTGTGTCTGGGGGTGATGTGTGTGTGGCTGGGGGTGATGTGTGTATGAGGGGGCTGTTAGTGTGATTTTTTTATTTAAATGTAAGTATTTTTTTTATTAGATAAAAAAATCACACTAACAGCCCCCTCACACACACATCACCCCCAGCCACACACACATCACCCCCAGACACACACATCACCCCCAGACACACACACAGCACCCCCAGACACACACAGCACCCAGACACACACACAGCACCCCCAGACACACACACAGCACCCCCAGACACACACACAGCACCCCCAGACACACACACAGCACCCCGACACAAACACAGCACCCCTACAAAAACACAGCACCCCCAGACACACACAGCACCCCCAGACACACATGTGGTGCTGTGTTTGTGTCGGGGTGCTGTGTGTGTGTCTGGGGTGCTGTGTGTGTCTGGGGGTGCTGTGTGTGTCTGGGGGTGCTGTGTGTGTGTCTGGGTGCTGTGTGTGTGTCTGGGGTGCTGTGTGTGTCTGGGGGTGCTGTGTGTGTGTCTGGGTGCTGTGTGTGTGTTTGGGGGTGATGTGTGTGTGAGGGGGCTGTTAGTGTGATTTTTTTATTTAAATGTATTTTTTTTATTAATAATTAATTAAAAAAAAAAAAGTTATATCCCCCCCCTCCCTTCTTACCTTTATCCTGGGAGGGGGAGATCCGTTCTGCCTGGGTGGAGGAGGGGTGCCATGCTGCCATCCTTCCCTGGTGGTCCAGTGGTGAGAGTGAACTCTAGCCCCTGCCGGCTAGAGTTCACTCTCGCGAGATCTGAGCGTTGCCGTGGTAACCGCGGCAACGCTCAGACCTCGCGAGAGGACCCGGCGGAGCTGCTGGATAGAGCTCCGCCGGTCCTCTCCTCACTCCCACACTCCCCAGCCAGCAGCCGCCCTTAACAGTGCCTGTGGGCCAGTGAGGGAGATCTTTGATCTCCCCACCGGCCCATGGAGACACACAGCAGGGCCGGCGCTCGGATAGCGCTGGCCCTGCAGGGGCCGGCCGGGGAGATCCTATGATCTCCCCTGCCGGCCTCGGCCCCACGGCCATCGCGGCCCACCGGGCATTTGCCCGGTATGCCCGATGGCCAGTCCGGGCCTGTATGTGGACATTGAAGGGGCACATTTGAGACACAGCCATTCAAGTTTTTTTCAAACTTTGAATTTTTACACTCTGGCCATGTCCCATTTTAGAGTATTTTACAAGGCTATATAATCCAATTACTCCATAAAGGCATACCATTTCTTAAAGAAGACATCCCAGGGTAAATTCAAAAGGCATATTTTGAACCTTTGCGTGGGATCATTTTTCCGCTAGCTTGTACCAAGTGTAGTGGTAATGAGCATTTTTTTATGTATTTTTTTTACTTTGTAAATCTTTTTTTACTTTGTAAAACTTTTTTTACTTTGTAAAACCCGTTTTTAAACTTTTTTTTTTACTTATTAAATGTTATACATTTTCTCAACTTTTTTTACACTTTTAAATTTTTTTCTAAACTTTTCTTTTACCGTTAACCCCTAACTAGCAGTAAGCAGCACTAACAGTAAATTCCCATTTTCCCATAACTCCCACCCACCCCAGCTAGCAAAATATATAATTATAACATATTTAAATTAATTAATTAAATAAATTGAACCCCTGAGGGTTAAAAAAATAAATAAAAGTTAATCCTCAGGGGTTAAAAAAAAATTAGATCACAGTATAATACTGTGATCTGTATGTTGATCACTGTAGGCAGTGATCAACTGGCAGGGATGGGGTTAATTTTTATTTAGACTGGGTAAAGGGGGGTGGTATTTGTTTTTTACTTAAACGTTACTAAAACAGTTAAAAACATTTTTTTTTTACCTTTTTAAAGCTTATTTTAAAAAAAAAATTAACGTTAACCCCTAGTTAGCCTAACACCAAATTCCCCAATTCCCCACTAACTTCCACCCATCCCAGCTAGCTAAATATATAATTTTTAAATATTTAAATTAATTAATACAATAAATTTAACCCCTGAGGGTTAAAAAAAAATAATAATTAACCCTCACGGGTTAAAAAAAAATCAGATTACATTAAAATGTATACCCTGCCAATTGATCACTGTAGTTTTATTAAAACAGGGGAAAGGGGGGTGGGATTTAACTTTAATTATTTTTTTTTTTTTTACACAGGGGGCAGGATCAGTGAAGATCCGTCTCCCTGGACTTCACACAGAACCCGGAAGTGCAGGGAGGCGGAAGGTGAGTATTTGGAGCACATGTGCTCGCTCTGACATGCTGTCAGAGCGAGCACCGGTGCTGGGGCAGCCCGATCGGGTGCTCCCGGTCTGCCTCTAATACAGAGGCAGACCGGAGCACCGTTAACCCCGCGATCACTGCGATTGCGGCGATCTGGGGTTAACTTTAGTAAATGATGGAAATTTTCCGTCAACGGTCCTTAACTGAAGGACAAGGTTGACGGAAAATTTCCGTCACCGGTCGGGAAGGGGTTAAGAATCATTCTACCCGACCTATACCGAGGTTATCTTCTAACCATGAGTCTTCATTTTTACTCTGTAATATTTATTTGAATCAGCATAAATGGAGATGTGGGTCATATTTTGTCTGCAAGTAAGATAACAAAGATTGGTAAAGGTGAATTTGTAAAGTACTATTGTCATATATATGGTTACAGTGAACAGAACTGTTTAAGAAGTTATATATGTTGTTTGGAAAACCTACAAATTCCTGCTTTAATGTTATGACTCAAGCATTTTTAAAGACTCATTCAAAAGCCTAAGTAGTGCATAATAAGCAGACTAAAGTAAGACTTTATCGTGAGTAGGTTCCTGCACCAGAGCCAGTTTAAGATGGCTCAAACAAAAGGATCGGATAATATACATATTCTAAGAAAAACAAAATTGCGTAACAAGAAAAAAAAAGAAAATGGCCTCAATCTTTTCACCCTAGCCTCAGAAACAAATCATTTTTTTTCAGAATTCATCAGGCCAGAGCTAGAAGTAACTTGTACAGAAATTCAGAAGATATCTATTGTGGACATCCAATTAATAATTCAGAAAAGCATACATTAGAATATGCATAACTATTCAACCCAAATCCAGATTTAAAAACTTTTTTGGGATTGTAAAGAGGAGTTACAAAAGATCAGTACAGGTCTGAAAGTCTGTGAAGAAAAACTATCTGGCTTAGAATTCTCACAAAATGAAATGAAAGATAAAATAGAAAATATAGATTTCAAGCTTCAGACTTTGGATGATGGTATTGCCTGCCAAAAAAAACCTCTACAAATTAGAGAACTTTCAGAATCTATGGATCCAAAAAAAGATGATTGAGACTCTTATCGAATTATTTATAGAAATGGGCATCGAGGAGGCAGTGGTCAGGGGCTCCATCGAGTGCTACCACAGAATAATGAAGCTGAGATCTATTGCAACAGATAAATCTATAGATGGTTAACATAAGGTTCAACACTTACAATTTGAGTCAACAGATATTCATAGCATCAAAAGATTTTGTGTCTAAGGACTCAAAATTTAAAAATCTCATAATTTTTTAGGACATATCCGACAGAGAAGAAGATCATTTAAATTAAATTTAACACTGAATTATTGAGAAATAAAAGCACAAGATACACGTGGGGATTACCTACAAAATGAATTATCTGGCTAAACGATCGTACCCACATTATTGACTCAGTTAAAAAGGCTCAGGTAAAAAAGGAATGACTATCACAAAACATTGATAAGACAGTTTTATTTAGTGTATTAGGTTTGGGGAATGAGTTTGCTGAAAGGGAGGAGAGGGGAGGAG
The DNA here is from genome assembly GCF_036172605.1 of Pelobates fuscus. Taxonomy (NCBI): domain Eukaryota; kingdom Metazoa; phylum Chordata; class Amphibia; order Anura; family Pelobatidae; genus Pelobates; species Pelobates fuscus. The sequence continues at coordinate 63,638,185 of NC_086321.1, forward strand.
AGGCGTGATATACTCATACTATCATCATTTTTTCACTTAAAATTTTCACAAGGTTTAAGAAATGGCTTTAAGATATCTACTGCAAACTGAATCCCTGGAGAGTCATTGTTGATCTTTGTAAACTGGGCAAGTATGAAAAGAGATTCTTATATGTACGATAGCTAAAGGGTAAAAAGGGAAAATAAATATCTGGCTTCAACTTTAAATGTGATGGCTAGAGAGGGAAAAAGCCCTTTGGAAATGTTGCAGGCAAACATTTTGCCAATCCACAAACAAGAAAAAAATCCAGTGAAACTGGGAACTTATGAACTGATATCTTTAATTAACGATGATGTTAAGATCTTTGCAGAAGTTCTTACGAGGAGGTTAGAACATGTGATCCCATATATAATTTATCCAGATCAGATAGTTTTTGTTAAAAATAGAGCTTCTTACAGCAACTTCGGACGAATTACAGACATCATAAATATGGCAGGAAAACAACAAACAGCATTATTGACGATAGCCCTAGATGCCAAAAAGGCTTTTGATTGGTTGAAATAGGTTCCTAACCCTTGAGGCCTTCAGAATTTGCATTCCTTTTTAGGAGCAATAAGGTCATTATAATCTTCACCCACAGCAAAAAATATTGGTCAGAATACAAAAGCTCCCTGGTTAGATCTTAATGGGACATTTTATATCAATTAAGTTGTCATAGTGGTTGAAGTCCTGTCCCATTGATGGTTGTCACGGGCCCGGCAGCCCTGGGGTCCCATGTGTAGCGGCAGAACTGCTGCCAGTGCAGCTGTACTGGGGCCCACATCCTGATGGGGCCCATTGGGTGGCCCAAGCATTTATGGCCACCCGTTGGGCCCTTGATCTTCAGGTCAGCGCTGCGGTTGTGTAATAGCACGACTGGGCCCCTTTAAAAATGGCAGCCGCTGGTTTTCCTGGGAGGAAGTGAAGGCCAGTCACTTCCTCCCAGCTTACTCCGTGCGGGAAGGAGGAAGCAGACTGGAGGCCGCGAGGATGAGAGATGCTGCCGACTCCCATCATTCCCAGCCACTCTCCTGCAGTGAAAAGGTAAGGAACAGGAGGGTGGCTGAAAAATGAGCTGTGTGTGTATGTATTTATGTATATCTTTCACTATGTATGTATGTATGTGTGTATGTATATGTATGTATGTGTCTGTATGTCAGTATGTATGTATGTATGTTTTTGTCAGTATGTATGTCTGTATGTATGTAAATGTATGTATGTCAGTGTGTGTGTGTCTGTATGTCAGTATGTACATGTGTGTGTGTCTGTATCTCCTTATGCATATGTGTGTCTGTATGTATGTAGTATGTGCCTGTGTCTGTATATGTGTGTGTGTCTGTTTCAGTATGTGTGTGTCAGTATCCCTGTATGTGTGTGTGTGTGTGTTTCTGTGTCCTTTTGTATCAGTGTTTGTGTCTGTGTGTGTATTCCTGTGGTCGGGATTTGGAGGCAGGCCCTGGGGCCGGGGGGCTTGGAGTCGGGCACCCGGGGGCCAGACCTTGAGCTACGTTAGGGGGCCCCAAAATTTCTGATAGCAGCCCTGTCCTGTCCCCTAACCCCCAAAACCCTCTAGTAAACTAATTAGAGGGCTTAGAAGCATGGCCTCAAGTCACGCATTCAAGCCGTGTAGGTATTATAGCCGGGAATCTTTCTTCCCGTTTCTCATGCCGTAACATACTGTGATGTCACACACGCATGCACAGTGCCGTTACTTTCTGCATCATTTTATAAAAAGGGCAACAGGACTGTAACATTAGGAATGCAAATATGTATACCAGCACTATGGTGTTCTTTGAAAAATGGCACAAGACAAGGCTGTCCACTGTCCTCCCTACTTTATATAGTGGTAGTGGAAACCTTGACTATTAGTATCAGGTGGAATGAAAAAAACTAAGGGCTTTTAGTTAGGACAAAGTGGGTTCAAGGTTGGGGTTTATGTAGATTATATATTATTCACGATAACTGATCCATCGAGCTCTTAAGTAGAATAAACCATTACAATAAATAAATATACAAATGTTTCCAATTACAAATTAAGAGAAAATATTTATACTCCCAGAGCATCTAAATACAAATTGAATTGGCAATTTACAAACTAGATAAAAATGTAAATGGGAATCTTCAGATATTTGAAACCTAGTTGGATATATAACTTCCTAGATTTGATATTTAATGGAAACATTTTTTAATCATTACTGAAAGAAACTAATTTCTTGTTAAAACAATGGAAAAATATAGAACTCTTACATAGTTATACAGTTACATAGTTATATAGCTGAATAGAGACTTGCGTCCATCAAATAGAAACATCCCAATAAATAGTTCAATAATATGCATTCCAGCTCCAAACACATGTGGCAATCACCACTGCCTTTTTTTTTGTCAGAGGTATAACAAACCCTTCCAAGCCCAATACAGGCATGTAAAAGGATACAAACAGAGGATTCAAACTAAATCTTCAAAAAGTGTCCAGAACGGCCAGAGAGCATCTACTTCATGTGGTTAGGTGATTCACAGAGACTGAACATTGAAGATTTCAGGTGAAGCTGAGGGGAGAAATCATATACTAGTAAACCTTTCCTTTGCCCCTTTTCATGCATGACAATATCTTACTGGCCTTAGCCACTGCTGATCGACATTCCGCATTGTTGCATAGTATGTTGTCTATCACAATTCCCAAGTCCTTTTCATGTGTTGTTATCCCTAATTCGCTTCCATTAAGGGTATACGTTGCTTGTGTATTCTTTACGCCGAAGTGTATAACTTTGCATTTTTAAACATTAAATTTCATCTGCCATTTGAGTGCCCAGTCCACCAGTCTATAGAAATCCTTCTGCAGCAAAGTAATATCTTGCTCACATTGTATTATTTTACAGAGTTTTGTGTCATCTGCAAACACTGAAACATGACTTTCAATGCTTTTTTCAAAATCATTTATAAACATGTTAAATAGAAGGGGACCCAGAACAGAACCATGAGGGACACCACTTGCCACCTCTGTCCAGCTTGAAAATTTACCATTAATGACAACTCTTTGTACTCTATTTTAAAGCCAATGTCCTACCCAAGAACAAGCATTTTCATCTAGACCGATTTCCTTGAGTTTCAACACTAATATATTGTGTGGAACTGTATTAAATGCCTTGGCAAAATCCAAATAGATCACATCCACTGCAACACCCTGATCTATACTTCTACTTACTTCTTCGTAGAATGCAATCAAGTTAGTTTGACATGACCTGTGCTTTATAAAAACCATGCTGATTTTTGCTGATAACCATGTTCTTCTCAAGGAATTCTTGAATATTATCCCTTAATAACCTTTCAAATATTTTCCCAGCCACAGAAGTTAAGCTCACAGGTCTATAATTTACAGGCAAGGATTTTGAACCCTTTTTGAATATAGGAACCACATCTGCCTTCCTCCAATCCTCCGGAACACTTCCTGAAAGAAAAGAATCTTGAAAGATTTAAAACAGAGGTTCACTTATTTCTACACTTAGTTCCTTAAGTACTCGTGGATGGATACCGCCAGGCCCTTTGTTTATATTAACTTTCTTTAGTTGCTGCAGCACCTTGTCTTGAGTTAACCAATTACAATTATTCTGCAAGTTTTTAGTAGCAATCATTTGCACATCTAATGCCATGGGTTCTTCCTAAATATATACGGAGGAGAAATAGTTATTTAAAATTCCTGCCTTTTTCTGGTCTTCATTAACTAACACCCCAATTTCAGTTTTTAGTGTACCTACACTTTCATTTTTTTCATTTTTTTATTTATGTACTTAAATACTGCTTTGGGGTTGGTTTTGCTCTCTTTGGCTATCATTTTTTCATTTTGAAGTTTAGCAAATCTTATCCCTTTTTTGCACGCATGATTGGCTTCCCCTATATCTTTTATAGGATGCCTCTGATTTGTCTTATTTAAATGCTTTAAATGCCCTTTTCTTATTTTTAATATCTTGTTTTACCTCTCTACTAAGCCACATTGGTTTTAATTTGTTTCTTTTATATTTATTATCCAATGGTACATACTGAGAAATGTACCTTTCTAATCTTTGTTGGAAGATGTTCCATTTATCCTCAGAGTTCTTTTCACTAAAGAGTTTATGCCTGTCAATATATTGTAAAGCTACCCTTAACTTATAGAAGTTGGCCTTTTTAAAATGATATGTTTTAGTATATTTGCTTTTGTTATTTTGAGTTTATTTGAAAGGACACTATATTGTGATCACTATTTCCCAAGTGCTCACCTACTTGAATGTCATCCAAAAGCGTTGAAGTGCTCTGGGTGAATATAGTGTCTCTTTAAGCCCACTTCAGCTTTCAGAACACTGGTTAGATCTAGTTCAGAAAAGCTTTTCTGACCATATATGGCAGGGAGGAAAAAAAGCCCAGATTGAATAGGAAAGTACCTTCGCAAAATTATTTAAAAGGGTAACCTGAACCTGTAGTAGTCTGAGAAATCTGATAGAAACCAAAATCGTGAGTAATAGCAACCTTGCAGCATAGTTATTTGTGATTGTAATACAAATAAAGACAAGTTAATAAATGGGGAAATTATTTTAAAACAAATTGTTACAGTATGGGAAGAGATTAAGAAAAAACTAGGTGTTGATTGGAAAATAATTGGGAATTTAGATTTGGATATGTTGGAGTACAATGGAAGAGATGTTAATTTAACTCTCTGGAAGAATCTTCACATTTTGCAGATTAACAACTTGCTTAATAACACTTCGAAACCACTTCCACACTTGCGACAACATTACAATTTACCCACATAAACAACTATTCTCATATTTAAGAGTTAAGAATTTTATTTGGCACAATCTAGAAAAAGCTTTTCCAGAAACAAGCCACAAATTAAATTATATATTTAATAAAGAAAAATATTCCTAAAATACTAGTAAAATTTAGAGATATGGTAAGAACAATAGAAGACATGGATCAATACATAATTTTGGATAAATAGAAGGATATCTTAAGGGTAGCAATTGATAACAAGTTATGGCTGAATGGTGTTAAGAGAAGAAAATCAGGCAATACGTTGTGTAAATATAATCGAAAACCAATTTAAAGTACAACGTTTCTGGCATTATCCATTAAGACTCAAAGATGTATAAGCATCTTCCTTTGTTGGAGATGCAATAAAGAACCAGGGAACTACATACATGGGTGGTGGATCAGTGAATGGGGTAAGGAGTTTTGGAATATGACTTTTAGACAGTTAAGAAAATTATTGGTGATACATTTCCTTATGGCCACAAAATTATTAATAGTAAAAAAAAATGGAAAGAAACTAGTTTACCAGATTGGCAATCTTTAAAAGATCAAATCTGTAAGCAATGAAAAATGGAAAAAGGACTACAATGGTTAAATGAGAATTTTGAAAAAAAACAAATAGTAAATTAGTGAAGAGTTGGTTGGCCAAAGTAGATTATATGGTTTAACTTTATAAAGAGATACGAGTAAAGTATTGTTCTTGAAAACAAATTTTGATGGAGCCCAACATTCAATGTTTTAGGTTGATGTCGACGTCATATTATTTTGTGTTTTTTAGCTAGTACATTATGTCTAGTTTTACTTCTGTCTAAATGTTTTTTTCACGCAACTATATTTGGGTAAACTGGTATTTAAGGAATTTGTACAAAGAAAATGTTATGTTATGTCCTGTCTTCTATTGGTTTTGTTTTTTGATTTTTTTAAAGGAGAATATGACAATAAAGATTTATTAAAACCTAAAAACAATCCATCCTATGCATAACTTTTTTAAGTGAATGAAGACGCAAAGATCATTGGGCTCTACTAAATCATGAGTTGAAAGAATGAGATAAAATCCCAAACACAAACGATACCGCAACGCCAAGTTATATAATATTGATGGTTCCAGGTACGTTCTTAATTTGTGGTTTGAGACCTTAAAGTCATAAGATTAATGGGATTTAAACCCTGGTGCTGGACTTCTCCCAGTAATAGAAAATGTGTCACAATAAAAATACAATAGTCCGCACACAAGGTTAATCTCCAATGGTCCCCAGAAAAAAAACTAAAATATGAAAAAGTGCAAATTTATTATTATAAAAATCATGAATTTATGACATCAAACTGTCATGACAGCCCTCATGAATGCTGAAGGTTAAGCAGGCATAATATAGCATACAAACGACATGATGTATCCAAAGTAACAGAGGCAAAATAAATAAACTTTGCAAAAATGGGACAAAATTATAGAAGGAATAACAAGTTGTCGTAATACCTGCAACTGCCAGACAGGAAGAGACCACCCCCACCACTACCCGAAATAAATGTGATGTTTGAGCCCTGGACTCGGTTGGCACCTCTCTGGTGCTTTCTCAACATTGACAGTTTGATGCCATAAATTCATCATTTCTATACTCATAAATAGAAACATAGAAACATAGAAACATAGAAACATAGAAACATAGAATGTGACGGCAGATAAGAACCATTCGGCCCATCTAGTCTGCCCAGTTTTCTAAATACTTTCATTAGTCCCTGGCCTTATCTTATAGTTAGGATAGCCTTATGCCTAACCCACGCATGCTTAAACTCCTTTACTGTGTTAACCTCTACCACTTCAGCTGGAAGGCTATTCCATGCATCCACAACCCTCTCAGTAAAGTAATACTTCCTGATATTATTTTTAAACCTTTGTCCCTCTAATTTAAGACTATGTCCTCTTGTTGTGGTAGTTTTTCTTCTTTTAAATATAGTCTCCTCCTTTACTGTGTTGATTCCCTTTATGTATTTAAATGTTTCTATCATATCCCCCCTGTCTCGTCTTTCCTCCAAGCTATACATGTTAAGATCCTTTAACCTTTCCTGGTAAGTTTTATCCTGCAATCCATGAACCAGTTTAGTAGCCCTTCTTTGAACTCTCTCTAAGGTATCAATATCCTTCTGAAGATAGGGTCTCCAGTACTGTGTACAGTACTCCAAGTGAGGTCTCACCAGTGTTCTGTAAAATGGCATGAGCACTTCCCTCTTTCTACTGCTAATACCTCTCCCTATACAACCAAGCATTCTGCTAGCATTTCCTGCTGCTCTATTACATTGTCTGCCTACCTTTAAGTCATCAGAAATAATCACCCCTAAATCCCTTTCCTCAGATGTTGAGGTTAGGACTCTATCAAATATTTTGTACTCTACCCTTGGGTTTTTACGTCCAAGATGCATTATCTTGCACTTATCCACATTAAATGTCAGTTGCCACAACTCTGACCATTTTTCTAGTTTACCTAAATCATTTTCCATTTGGCTTATCCCTCCTGGAACATCAACCCTGTTACATATCTTAGTATCATCCGCAAAAAGACACACCTTACCATCAAGACCTTCTGCAATATCACTAATAAAAATATTAAAGAGAATGGGTCCAAGTACAGATCCCTGAGGTACCCCACTGGTGACAAGCCCAAGCTTCGAATATACTCCATTGACTACAACCCTCTGTTGCCTGTCACTCAGCCACTGCCTTACCCATTCAACAATATTGGAATCCAAACTCAAAGATTGTAGTTTATTGATAAGCCTTCTATGTGCAACAGTGTCAAAAGCCTTACTGAAATCTAGGTAAGCAATGTCTACTGCACCACCCTGATCTATAATTTTAGTTACCCAATCAAAAAAATCAATAAGATTAGTTTGGCATGATCTCCCTGAAGTAAACCCATGTCGTCTCTGGTCTTGAAATCCATGTGTTTTTAGATGTTCAACAATCCTATCCTTTAACATGGTTTCCATCACTTTCCCCACTACTGAAGTAAGGCTTACTGGCCTATAGTTGCCCGACTCCTCCCTATTACCTTTCTTGTGAATGGGCACAACATTTGCTAACTTCCAATCTTCTGGGACTACTCCTGTTATCAATGATTGGTTAAATAAATCTGTTAATGGTTTTGCTAGTACACCACTAAGCTCTTTTAATAGCTTTGGGTGTATTCCATCAGGTCCCATTGACTTATTTGTCTTTACTTTTGACAGTTGAAATAGAACCTCTTCCTCTGTAAACTCACGTGTAATAAATGACTCATTTATCCTTTTTCTTAACTGAGGTCCCTTTCCTTCATTTTCATTTGTAAATACCAAACAAAAATATTCATTGTGGCAGTCAGCTAGACCTTTATCCTCATCTACATACCTTCCTTCTTTTGTTTTTAATCTAACTAATCCTTGTTTTACTTTTCTTTTCTCATTTATGTATCTAAAAAAAGTTTTGTCCCCCTTTTTTACTGACTGTGCTATTTTCTCTTCTGTGTGGGATTTGGAAGCTCTTATAACTTGCTTAGCCTCTTTCTGCCAAATCTTATAGGTCATTCTGTCTTCCTCACTCTGGGTTTTTTTATAATTACTAAATGCTAACTTTTTGTTTTTTACTATTTTGGCCACATCTGCGGAGTACCACAGTGGTTTCTTGAATTTTTTGCTTTTACTGACAAGCCTAATGCAATTTTCTGTTGCCTTCAGTAGTGCAACTTTTAAATAATCCCATTTCTTTTGGACTCCATATAAATTGCTCCAGTCTGATAATGACTCCTTTACACATATTCTAATTTTAGAAAAGTCTGTTTTTCTAAAGTCTAAAACTTTTGTTTTTGTGTGGTGTGACTCAGTCACTGTTCTTATATTAAACCACACTGACTGATGATCACTGGATCCTAAACTTTCACCTACAGTAATATCTGATACCAAATCTCCATTTGTTAACACTAAATCTAGTATGGCCTCTTTACGAGTTGGCTCCTCAACGACTTGTTTTAGAGACAATCCCAGTAGGGAGTTTAGAATATGTGTGCTCCTGGCACAAGTAGCTATTTTTGTTTTCCAATTCACATCAGGAAGATTAAAGTCACCCATGATGATAACTTCCCCCTTCATTGTCATTTTAGCTATTTCTTCAACTAGTAGATTATCTAACTCTTCAATTTGTCCTGGGGGCCTATAAATCACACCTACACGAGTTACTGTGTGATTACCAAATTCTAACGTAACCCAAACGGACTCTATGTTCGCCTCACTAACCTTTATTAGGCTAGATTTTATGCTATCCTTTACATACAGGGCCACCCCTCCCCCTTTCTTGCCTTCCCTGTCTTTTCTATATAAAGAGTACCCTGGTATTGCTATGTCCCAGTCATTTTTCTCATTATACCATGTCTCAGTAACAGCGACTAAATCTACACTATCAGTTGCCATTATTGCCACAAGTTCATGGATCTTATTCCCTAAACTGCGAGCATTTGTAGACATGACTCTAAGCTTATCATTTTTTAACACACTTGCTACAGGCACCTTCTGTCCTTGTTTTGGGGGACAATTGGATTGATGTTTTATCACCCTTTTGCCCCCCCCCCTCCTAGTTTAAAAACATCCTAGCAAAACCTATGAACTGCTCACTGAGAACATTTGTTCCCTTTTGAGAAAGATGCAAACCATCTTTTTTGTACAGTTTATTTCCATTCCAAACAGAGCTACCATGAGCAATAAAGCCAAATCCTTGCTCCCGACACCATTCACCAAGCCACAAGTTAAAGTCCCTAATACGCATCCGCCTGTCGTTCTGAGTGTTATGCACAGGCATAAATGTACACTTTTTCATATTTTCATTTTTTTCTTTGGATCATTGGAGATTACCCTTGTGTGCGGACTATTGTAATTTTATTGTGAGACATGTTCTACTAAATCAATCTGTAAGTGGCTAGTAAGACTCCTACAATCTGACTAGCTTATTTTAAAGTACAATAAAGCATGGTTCATCTAATAAGGATTCCCTGTTTGTCGTGAATGGTTTACATGATTGCTCTCTGATTGTCTTCTTTTTCCAGTCACTAAAGTTCTCATTTTAATTTCACATGTCCTGTAATCAAAACAAGGAGTCCACAAGAGTCAATTAAAATTCCCAAGAATGCAATTGATGGATTTACAGAAAATCCTGTTGGATGTCTGACAATATTGATCACATCTTATTAAAGTGAATGAAAAGACTATATCTGCACATACGAGAGACTCATTTAGATGAGGAAAATGTAGGGAAGGAGAAAAATGTTAAACATGAATGGTTATTTACACAGGAACTTAATAGATGTACAACCTCAGGGCTAGGATTTCCAGCATGCTTTTCACTAATATATTTTTTATCTTTACTGGTGTTGAGAAGGTGAAAAAAACATTGCACCAGTCACCTAAAGGGTCTTACTTAACTTAATATCATTTCTCAAAAAGACACTCTGGGGACCAGACAAAAAAACAGACATAAAAATCAACTTCATTGTATTGAAGTACTTATTGTGTAAATAGGACTTAGGTGCCAGGTCCAGACTGGACTTGGGGCAAACTGGGCAAATGTTGATGGGTGGCAAAGGCCACAGGTTGAGGCCGACAGTAGAGACCAATGGATCTCTCCAGACAGATCTTGAAGGGCCAGAGCTACTCGAGTGCCAACTCACAGTAGGCGTTCCATGGTTGGTGGGGAGATCAGAGATTTCCCTCACTGACTAGTTCATGCTAATGCCATCAGGGGAGGAGGAGACTGATCCTCAGTGGTTGACTGCTCTTGCTTCCGTATCAGATCATTGCTGTAGGATATCACGTTAATGTTCTGATGCTTTCACATTATGCAGGCAGGAAATAGCTTTCCGCATCCCCCTCCCCGTGTATGCAGGAAAGATGCCTTTTCCACTGGACCATAGCTGCACATAAATTGACAAGTCCCAATTGGTGTACATTAGGTTAAGCAACATTGTCAGTTAAGAGAGTTATACAGAGAAAACCATAAATAAAACATTGAAAAAGCATACAAGATGTAACTGAGTTCCACAGCTGTAGAATTTACCCATTAGCAACTGATTTCACCAACCAGGAAGTGCTTAAAGCTCATTCCTTGATGAAGAAATGGTGCGCCTTTGTAAAAAATCTAAGAAACATATTTGCTGAATGCATCTCTTGTGAAGAGACACCAATTTTGACAGTCAACATTTCATCAACAGAAATTCTGGTATGTTTGAGTGGTGACTCATTTTGAAAGGCGGAAGGTTGGAGAAAATAGAAACAAAGAGGGAAGTCTAGATAAGAAGAGGTTGCAGTAAAGAGGCAGGAAGGTAAAGAAAGAGTTTCTGCCATCAGGGACAGGCCAAACCATGCTTGCAAGGAACTCTTCCCATAGTGCCCATATTTTATGGAATGCTGTATGGGAGTTGCGGGTGTGTATTTCTATGGGAGTTGCGGGTGTGTAATGTCAGTTTGTGCGTTATTATATTGTCCCTAAGTTTTTGCATCACCATTTCAATATGAGGGAGGGTTTATTAAAATAAATTTTATTTTTATACTTGCTCCTGAGCCCATCCTGTACCCCGGCCCATGCTGTTCCCCCACTCTACAGCCCATACCCCCCACACACTACAGCCCCAGTCTTCCCACACACTACAGCCTCTACTTCCACATACACTACAGCCTCTGGTCCCACATACACTACAGCCTCTACTCCCACATACACTACAGCCTCTACTCCCAATTACACTACAGCCCTTAATACCCCTACATACAAGAGCCCCTATCGCCCACATCGTATAGCCCATAATACTCACACACAACAGCCCTTATCCAAGGCCCAATATTCAATAAAGCCTCTATCTCCACACACCAGTCCATATCCCTCGCATAATCCACACAAACACAACATCCTTATCTCCATATACTTTAACCCCTTAAGGACACATGACATGTGTGACATGTCATGATTTCCTTTTATTCCAGAAGTTTGGTCCTTAAGGGGTTAAACTCCTATCCAACATACACTACACTTACCGCCCCCACATACTACAGTCCTACAGCCCTTACTGCCCCAACATACTACAGTTCTACAACCCTTACCACCCCCACATACTACAGTTCTACAGCCCTTACCACCCCTACATACTACAGTCCTACAGCCCTTACCGCCTACACATACTATAGTCCTACAGCCCTTACCGCCTACACATACTACAGTCCTACAGCCCTTACCGCCTACACATACTACAGTCCTACAGCCCTTACCACCTACACAGGGCTGGCCTTAGGACTTTAGGCGCCATGTGTGAAAAGTTTTCAGAGCGCCTCTCCCTGGTCACACATGTTTAATTATGTATTGTGTGTGTATAAGGATGTAGTGTTTGTAAAGGAGCATTTAATTCGGATTTTAAAAAATGCATGTAGGCTCATGTGTGAATGCTAGTGTGTATTGTTGCAGTGTCACATGCACACAGTCCAACAGTCAGACATACAGCCAGATGCACATAGCTATACACATATACTGTCAAAAATAGCCACATGCATATAGTCCAAGGTGCATAGCCACTTGCACATGGTCACACACAGTTACAGTCTTTAAGTCACACACATACAGCCACACACGATTACATGCAAAAAGTCACACACAGTTACAGGCAGCCAGTCAGAGGCAGTCTCACACACACACACACACACACACATACAACCAGTTACAGGCAGGCACACACACACACAGTCAAGGCAGACAGGCAAACACACAGTTACAAACAGACAGTCACATACACAGTCACACACACAATTACAGGCAGACAGTCATATGCATACAGCTACAGACAGTTACACACACAGTTAAAATTACAATTACCAATATGGATTCCGCACTCTCCTGGATCCCAGAGTGCAACAGGGCCTGAGGTTGACCATTCCTCACAATGTGATTTACAAAAAAGTAATGATGGTCCAGGCACTCAAGTTCAATCCAGTGGAAAGATTTATTGGAGCAAAGTAGAAACAGCATTTCAGCCCACAACAGGGCCTTTGTCAAGCTTGACAAAGGCCCCAAAGCCAGGAATATGACACTCGATTACTCTGCCCCTCCACTTTCATGATTTTCAGCTCAAATGCACTTGTTTAATGGGTATTTTGGGAAACTCAACATGTTTATCTATTTTTTGTGTGTGTTAAAGTAATACACCAAGCACCATATCCACTGCAGCTGATCACTCTCAGCCAATAAGTAAAGCCCTTAGCAGACCCCAGGTAAAAAGGTAAATTATTCAAATACGATTTGACTACATACAGTGGACACCTTAACCATTAACGTTTGTCATTGTATTCATGAAAGTAGTGAGAGTGTGCATCCCCACTCAAACTATACTAGGTAGCTAGAACAAATTTCTACGGGGCTTTTCCCCTACAATTAGATGTTTTCTTTTGGTGGCTCTTCTAATATTTGCCAGCTAAAGAGTACATTCTTAGTGTGATAAGAAAACAACCCATTTTGCTTTTCTAGAAGACTCATCAAATCAAGTTAATCCTTAAAGTCCTTGGCTCCCTGTTTGTTATATTTCCACCTTTTCAAAACACCAAATATTTGGATTATGTGTCCCCAAAAAAAGTTTTTGTTTTTAGTCAAAGATTAGTGACACAATTTTTAATCACAACAGCAGTTTTTTTTTTAACCAGAAAATTGGCCTAAAGTGATACAAAATGTAAAATTATTACACTAAACATTTTTGATCATTATAAAAAAATATTTAAATATAATAATAAATAATTGAAATAGTAAAAATAATACATTGTAAAGAAATGCACTTACAGATACACTATTGGTGGTATTCTATAGCTTCTATAATGCATGAAGCTTTTTCAATTGGGGGAAGGGTAGCTCACCCCGTTTATTCCAGAATGTTCTGTTGGGCAAAAAAAGAAGAAATAATTGCAGGTTAATATGTTTAATCTACTATCTTACTAGCACAATGGATTGATTCAATCTATATCTTCATGGTATATGTCTCTGTACGCTCTTTTGATGTTTCAATTTAAAAATGAATTTCTTAGCCCAAAGTATGCATTTCTAACACTCAATAATAATATTCCTAAACAAAATCTAAAACATATTTTATTTATACATAATTCATAAAACAATTTTCTTTTATAATTTTATTTGCCTTTTTTAGTTTTTAAATGTTTTACAATTCAATTGTTATCTTCAATACCACCTTCTGGACTACATTCATTATTGTTCTATCAGAAAAATAACCAGCGGATACACTCTAATTTAAAACTTTGGATAACAATATATCAAGCCGTAATTGAAATACAAATAGAGTTGCTTGTAATTATATTGACTATATAAAGAATGGATACAGAACATAATTGTTGCAATTGCCTTAATCATTCAGCAAGTAGTGCTCTGTGTAAAATGTCTTATCTATTGTGTGTTCAAGGGAGACAAGTTAGGATTTGCCTTAAATCTCAGAGGGGTGAGAAGAGAAATCTGTTGACCAGTGCATTTAGCTGAATTAGACTTGATTGATTCTAAAAGTGTTTTTTTTACTTGAATAATAAAACTTTGTCTGTTGTATTGTGTGTGTACATATATATATGAAGGTGTTGTTAACTTCAGAAATGTTGCTAGAGCCCCAATATGCCATTATTACACCCATGGCTGTCCACCATCTTTAATCAGGGGCCCGGTCAACAGCGCTATGTAATACCGCGTTGCTGGGAGGAAGTGAGTACAACGCACCTCCTCCCAGCTTACCAATGAGGTGTACAGAGAGGGAAGTAGGGAGAGTCTGGAGTCTGTACCCGACTCCCATCAGACCCAGCCAGATGACACTGGACCCCAGGGAAGCCTTGCTAAAAATGTCTAAATTGTGATATTTGTGTGTATATATGTGTTATATGTGTGTGTAAGTGTAAAATATGTGTGTGTCATTTATGTGTAGGTGTGCCAGTGTGTATAAATGTATGCATTTGTGTGTTTGTGTACATCGGTATATCTGTGTATAATGTCTGTGTATGTATCTGTGCATGTATGCATTAGTGTCTGTGTATGTATCTGGGTTAGTGTCTGTGTATGAGTTAGTGTGTATCTGTGTGTGTCAGTGTGTATGTATATATATATGTGTATTTGTCAATGTGTATGTGTGTGTATCAGTGTGCATCTGAGTGTGTATGTGTCAGTGTGTGTATATAACTGTGTGTGTATGCATTATTGTCTGTGTATGTATCTGTGTGTTAGTGTCTGTGTATGAGTCAGTGTGTATCTTTGTGTGTATCTGTGTGTGTGTGTATATGTGTGTGTATGAGTCAGTATGTATCTATGTGTTCGTGTGTATCTGCATGTGTGGCAGTGTTTGTATCTGTATGAATGTGCATCTGCGGCAGGGTTTGTATATGTGTGTTTGTGTATCTGCATGTGTATCAGTGTGTGTATCTGTGTATCTAGATGTGTGTCAGTGTTTTTATCTGTGTCTGTGCATCTTCATGTGTGGCAGTGTTTGTAACTGTGTATTTGTATGTGTGTCTGTATCTGTATGTATGCCAGTGTTTGTATCTGTGGTTCTGTTTGTGTGTCGGTGTGTGTATCAAATCAGAAAATGGTAACTTGATTCTTCTTTTAAATGTTTGCATCAGTTTTCTCAATCCTTTGCATGCCTGTGCTTTATATGATAATGACTTTGCTCTTCCCCTTCATGACATTATCAAAAAGGGGCAGAGCATGGATATCACTACAATATTGACCGCCCCCCCTGAAAACATTTCTGCAGACGCCCATCCTATTAAAAACCTCATGTAATGTTTTGAAATTTTCTGTGTCAACCCCAGAAAATGAAAAAGCTGTATTTATTCATGGCATAAAAACGCTAATAAAATACAAATTGAAAAGGCAGAAGCTGATGATATCTTACTCCACATTGCAGCACCCGCTGCATGTATTGATTCTAGAGACATGAAATCCAGCAGCCTCGTGTCCTACAATAACTACAAACTTGCAACCTAGTTTTCATGCTGAGAACAATATGGAACTCCTATAAAAGTGAGATATTAGAATAAAAAAAGAAAGAGAGAGGGATTTAGGCCAAAAATAGGGACTGTCCCTCCTAAACAGGGACACTTTGAATAGTAGAAGAGCGCGTTCATGAAACTTCAATTAGGCTTCCTGAAGCAAATGCCAGCTGTAATAAAAACAACTAAAACAACTAACAATTAAAAAAAATTCAAATCTGGAGTCCTGCTGCCTCCTCCATCCTTCACCCCTATGTCCAGATATAGTCAAGCTTGGCCAAAATACATCCTTCCAGTGGTAAGCTAACACCCCAATCACTCCCCTTAACTTACCCCTGCATCCTGCCATCAAGCATAACTAACTGTAACCTAACCTACAGAGTGCATCTAACACCTATAGGTGCCTGGACTATCCCTTCAAGTTTATTGATTTTAGTAACCAAATCATACTATTCACAAACCGGACCCTATTCACAAACCGGACTTGACATAGGACACGAGGTCATGCGTTTAGACTGGAAGAAAGAAGATTTTGTCTAAGACAAAGGAAAGGTTTTTTTACCGTAAGAACAATAAGGATGTGGAATTCTCTGCCTAAAGAAGTGGTTTTATTAGAGTCCATACAGATGTTCAAACAGCTACTAGATGCATACTTGCAAAAACAGAATATTCAAAGATATAATCTTTCAATTTAGGGTAATGACTGCTTGATCCAAGGATAAATCTGACTGCCATTCTGGGGTCAAGAAGGAATTTTTTTTCCTAGTTTGTTACAAAATTGGAAGTTTTAAACTGTTTTTTTTTTTGCCTTCTTTTGGATCAGTAGCAAAAAACAAATGTGAGGAAGGCTGAACTTGATGGACGCAAGTCTCTTTTCAGCTATGTAACTATGTAATGAGGAGTCACTATGTAATATGTGTTTTAAATGTTGTGTGCCTATTTTTGGAAGCTTAGTTTGGAAAAAAAAGAATTCTGTATCTAATGTAAGTCTTCTTTATTTTAAATAACAAACAAATATCTAAAAGTGTTTTGCCATTTATACGGACTATTTAATGTCCTTACTTTTTTAGATAATTTCTTGGCTAGTGGTTATGCTCCATATTCCTGTAAATTTGCTTTTTATTGGCACACTGAGCTCATCCATTCAATCATTTAATACTTGTCACATAGACTGGCTATCATCTAGCTGCCTCTGCAGGAGTCTGGTGATACCAAGTAAGTGTTCCTATAACACAGATTACATGCTCCAAAGACATTCGTCTCTTTACACAGACATATTCTCCTTGGTACCAATCCACAGTCATTACATGCGTTACAAAACTAGGTGGAGCAGTATCTGGCTGAGATTTTACAGCTGTAATGGTGCTGAATTTGATCAAAAAATATGTGTTTTATCAGAAAAGATGGAAAACTGTGACTGCTCCGTTGATTTTGAAAATGTTCTCCCCAGTAAATGCTATTAAAATATTTACTTAACCCTATAATCCATGCTTTTGGTGACATTTGTCACATCTCATACGTGGGCTGAATCAGAAATGATTTGATATTTTATGAGGGATTTGCACATACACAGCTTTGCATTTAATGCAAACTGACATAAAATTAAAAAAAGTAATTTAAAAAATGATAAAAACAGAATTAATAGCTTTTCACTATTAAAGTGGCATAGTCACACCGTACTTTTCCCAATCGCTTCCTCTGTCCTACTCTGTCTTTCTTTTTTAATTTTTCATCTATTTCTTACTAAAAACATAAGACATACACAGAAGTAGGGACTACTTTGTATTATGCATTTTTCCTACACTTGACTTTCTTAGATACTGGGCGGAACTACCTTCACCTATAAGTGTCAATCTTCCCAGGCGTCACCAGTGACGACTGCAGGGAACTGGCTCTGTCTATGGAGAACCCTGCAGCATAAAGAATAGACATCTATACAACATTTGGAGGGAGACAGGTGGCTTTATTAAGAACCATTGACAACCATTGACAATCATTCTAAGGGGTAAATATGTCACTGTACTTAACCTAAGAGGACTTTAATGAAATTGGCATGTCTCAGAGACTGTACTTAAAAGCATTTGAGGGGACTAAGGAACGCCTCCCAACTGACCCTCTTTTTTTACCTAATGACCCTTTTTTTCTCCATGTTGGTGGTGTGTCTGACTATGTAACAGAGCTCCACATCAATAATCAGGGGTCAAGTCCTGGGTAAAAAAGTGCGGGAACTCACCCAAGATCCACTCATCCCCCCCCCCCCCCCCCGGAAAAAAAACAATTGCCTGAGGAGGAGGACAGGGGCTGAGGAAAGGGACAGGGGCCGAGGAAAGGGACAGGAGCTGAGGGGAGACAGGGGCTGAGGAAGGGGGACAGGGGCTGAGGAAAGGGACAGGGGCTGAGGAAAGGGACAGGGGCTGGGGAAAGTGACAGGGGCTGAGGAAGGGGACAGGGGCTGGTGATGGGGACAGGGCCTGAGGAGGGGGACAGGAACTGGGGAGGGGGACAGGGCCTGAGGAGTGGGACAGGGACTGAGTAAGGGGACATTGCCTGAGGAGGGGAACAGGGGCTGAGGAAAGGGACAGGAGTTTAGGAGGGGGGGCAGGGGCTTAGGAAAGGGACAGTAGCTGAGGGGGGACAGGGGCTGAGGAAGGGGGAGAGGGTCTGAGTAGGGGGACAGGGCCTGAGGAGGGGGACAGGGGCTGAGGAAAGGGACAGGGGCTGAGGAAAGGGACAGGAGCTTAGGAGGGGGGCAGGGGCTTAGGAAAGGGACAGGGACTGAGGAAAGGGACAGGAGCTGAGGGGGACAGGGGCTGAGGAAAGGGACAGGGGCTGAGGAAAGGAACAGGGGCTGAGGAAAGTGACAGGGGCTGATGAAGGGGACAGGGGCTGATGATGGGGACAGGGCCTGAGGAAGGGGGCAGGGCCTGAGGAGGGGGACAGGGACTGAGGAGGGGGACAGGGTCTGAGTAAGGGGACATTGCCTGAGTAGGGGAACAGGGGCTGAGGAAAGGGACAGGGGCTGAGGAAAGGGACAGGAGCTTAGGAGGGGGGGCAAGGGCTTAGGAAAGGGACAAGAGCTGAGGGGGACAGGGGGTGAGGAAGGGGGACAGTGGCTGAGTAGGGGGACAGGGCCTGAGGAGGGGGACAGGATATGGAGCCTGCAGCCAGTGTAGTTGGCCGGCCCCGCCTGATGATGTCAGGAGGAGAGGGCGTGACTACCTCTGCTATCCTCTGAGACTGCCCAGCCGTCCTGGGAGAAGAGCAGTTTATGTCACGCCCCCTCCTCCTGATATCATCAGGAGGGGCCAGCCGACTACACTGGATGCAGGCAGCAGGGAGATAGGTGAGTTTAAAAATCTGAGTCTCCAGCCAGAGGCAGGGAATTCGGATTTGTGCTCCCCTTGCTCTGGCGGCCGCTTGGGCCAGCCCTGGGTCCTGCAGGACTAGTAAGGAGAACGGCGTTCCTGCTGTGGAAAAAGTGCAGGAACGCCGTTCCCACGCATTCCTGCCGGACTCGAGCCCTGCCAATAATACTCACAATAATGCATCTTTAAACTACAATACATTTACAAATGATACTTTGGTTTTGTTCTAAATTACTTTTTAGTTGCATACATAGTTATCAGTCACCTAAAGGTTCTCAAAACAGCCACACCCCTGGTCACAGCCCCTAGCTCCAACACTAAAATTAAAGTGCCCCTCTCTGCTCTTTTGAGATGTTGGGAGGTATACCTTGGTATCCAACTTACTATTAATAACAGGTGGAGTGTATTTGGAAAACTCTATATTTGCTCTACTCAAAATTTGTTGTCACACTTGTGTCCTGGCCTGGGCATTGCACACTTGGATCACTTTCCCAATATATAAATAAGATCAATATATCAATCAAAGAATACCTCCTTTTACAGAGGAATGCGTGCAACAGAATATTTTAAAACAAATGCAGTGGTTTGTAAGCAGCTCAATACACTTATGTGGAAATATCCTCTATTCCACAAAACAAAATTGGAGTTATGGTGCGGTGTAAGTGACAGAAAACTTATACCAGCAAGTGGAGTGCTTTAACACGGATAGCTTACCAAATGGCCTCTCATTCAGTCACAAAGCATACGGTACATGTTAAAAAATATAGAAAATACAATATAGTGCAGACGGTTTGGAATGATAATGCAATTGTAATAGAAATTATATTGGTGATTTCTAGATGAATGAAACACTCACATTTGAAGGAGCCTGTATGTGAGAACACTGGCTCCGTATTTCAGCCTATGTGCTTGTTTAGGGGTAGCACCGCCCGTCTCCTTCGATATAGGGTTTATAATGGGTTTACTTTAACATTGAGGTGTTTGTCCTTTAAATAATAGTAGTTAAGATGGTAAAGGAGCTAAATTTAATTATTTTTTTTGCCAGCTATTTTGGCATACATGACATCATTTTGCTTAAGAACCTGGATTTCTGTCAGTTTGGGACTCTAAGTAATTTTTGATGCACATCAAATCTGTCTTTGGACTTGAAGAGGACGTGCTGCATATTTATGAATTCTACCTTTCCCCATGTTTTTCCGAGGTTGAAGGCTCATGACCTACTGCACTGCAGATAGAAACTACATCTACCAACACTGTGGGAAACTGGTGTAACATAATATCACATAGGAATGCCTAAAGCATTAGTGTCATACACATATAGAGCAGGTTACCAATGGATGCAACAAACAAAACGAATGCTAAGCCTATAGTCCCATACTGTATGCAGTCAATTCACCACCAGAACAGCACGAATGAAATCAATATACAAGAATCTTTCAAATGTAAATCCAACAGTGTGGTGTATCTTAGTAAATGTTTGAAAACCATTTGTAGTGTAAATAATGCACATCTCTGAAGACTGGGTTAATGCAAAAGGGCACAGGGCTCAATATATGTGTGAATCTATTATTCACTGAAAATTTCTTCGTTAAAGCCTGCTTTAGGCATGTACTGTATAGGTACTAATTGAACATGTGAATACTTTTCAATCAGTGCAAACATTCCCATTTTATAATATTCAGCTAAATGCATCAATATGAATGGATGGATATAATAATAGCAAAGTATTCAACCAGGAAAGGTACATTCAGACTACTCTGGTTTCCAAGTACATCCTGGCGATGTTACCTTAGTCCAGCATTCAGGGATTAAATTTTTATTATTTAATGGTTCTCATTATATCTACCTCGGAAGCATGAAGGGCTTAGTCACCCCTGTCGGGATTGGAAATTGCAACCCTCGAAGGGTTGAAAAGATTCAACTGATGATGCATTAGTTGGTGCAGGTAAGTAGAACTCTCCTTTGGCTGGCCCTACCCCGTGCCCCGCACCACCAGTGTAGAAGTCACTGTCGGGGGTTCTTTGCAAATTCTAAAAAGTCTCCAGATGGTGACAGTGCTGCTTTAAGCTCAAATAGGCATGTTGTAAGTGCTGAAAACAGGTGCCCTGTAGTGGTCAGGCGCCTGTAAGCTGGTGCATACTCTGCCTATTGGGAAAACCAGCCCTACATGCAGATATAAAACCAAGCTAACATCAAGGTGATGCTCGAATATGTTTGAATGTTCCGGGATATAGGTTTTGTCCATAGTACCAAAAAAACTGAGGATTGTTGGGTAGGGGACAGGCACTAAATGTTGATTTTTTTCACAGATCAAGTGAGACGGAATAAAGAAGGAGCAGTAAAACAATATAAATTATATATTTAATAAATATTTATAATATATGTAATATAGAAATATAGAAAAAAAAATTATTGTCCCTTCCCTTTTTCCCACTGTTGGTTACTTTTTTCACTTGATCTATGAACCAAATGGCAGGAACATTTCTACTATGTATATGCTTGTAGAACACCGATTGGTCCACTCTGTTTATGTTAGACAATATAAATGACCAAAATAAAAATATATATTATTGCAGGTTCCAAACCAAAAATAGATTCCTACAAGTGTGCTTACAAAAAAATGGAAAATAGGGGGGAAAAAACAAACGCAAAAAGCTGCTGGAAGCATTTTGCATCGAATAGAAGCTTTCTCAACAGCTAACCAGAATAAATAAAAATCACCACGAAGCTTGGTGCAATCACAAACTAAATCAACTTTACAACTGCTTTGGCTTGTTGCGAAAGTGAAAAAAAAGACACTAATAACTGCAAACTCCCAATACATCTTCTATATTTTCATTTATTTTGTAGAGGGAACCTTTTAGAGTAGGGGTGCCCAAAAGGGAGATCCCCGGATGTTCTAGCCTTTATTAGGTGAACGTATCATAGGAAATGCAGCTAGTCAAGCTCTGGGCACCCCTGTTTTAGATTGTCCTGGCAGTGTTCCTATGGTAAACCCAACATCTTTGTAACGTACATAAGTACAAAATTCCATTTCAATATACACACTTTACATGTTTTTGGACATGTAACATGTATAAGCATTATATATCATGAAATGGAGTACCGGTATTTGTTATGGTCCCAAGGAGAGCAAGAGGCAGGTGGTAAGACATAAATTCAAATGAATGAGATATGTCTGTCAAACACACTAGATAAACATTATTATTATTATGTTATTATTTTTATAGCGCCATCAAATTGTGCAGCGCTTTACAGTGGGTGGATGTACAAACATGTAGTTGTAACCAGACAAGTCGGACACACAGGAACAGAGGGGCTGAGGGCCCTGCTCAATGAATCTTGGAACATGACACATTGAATAATGATTTGCCAATTACCACACTATGCTTAGACACAAACATATGATTATCTGCAATAATTCAGCATAACATTTGCTAGACTTGTGCATGGTGAAAAAAATTCAAAAGTGACAGACAGAGAGAAAAAAGGACCAGTAAATAAATCTATATTTATATATACGTCTATCCTCTGTCTGTACTCCCACCTCTGATGCTCGCCTTCAAGACTTCTCCAGAGCGGTACCTTTTCTGTGGAACTCCCTTCCCTTCTTAGTTAGACTTTCAACCAGTCTCCACTTCTGCAAAAATCTTTGAAAACTCACTTCTTCAGGAAAGCATATCAATTAAATCCCAGCACCATGACTCCTCTCCTGCAGCTGTCAAAAATAACCTACTAAGCCCTCAGTGAATACATTTCAAGCAACCTACTTCATTACCCCTACTTATACTCCCTCTAGCATGTAAGCTCATTGAGCAGGGCCCTCATCCCCTCTGTTCCTGTGTGTCCAACTTGTCTGGTTACAATAACGTATCTGTTAGTCCACCCATTGTACAGCGCTACGGAATTTACTGGCGCTATGTAAATAATAAAAAAAAATAATAGTGACAAAAGGTGGAGATCTACTGCCTCCCCCAGACTCCACCCTAGAGCGATAGGTGGGGCCCTAAGTAACAAAAGGGGGGGACCTATTGTCTTTCCCCCTGCCCCCACTCATATGCAGAGGATGGGGGCCTAAAGTGACTAAAGGGTGGACCTACTGCCTCCCCCCAGCCCACCCTAGAGCGGCGGTTGGGGCCTGAAGTTACAAAATGGGGGACCTGCTGTCTACCCCAGGCCCCAACCCATGTGCGGCGGGTGAGGGCCCTAAGTGACAAAGTGGGGGGGACCATCTACTGCCCTCCCTGGCAGCACCCATGAGTGCTGGGTAGGGGCCCTAAGTAACAAAAAGAGAGGGGGGACCTATCATCTCCCCCGATGGTCCATGAGCGGCGGGTGGAGGCCCTAAGTAACAAAAAGGGGGGAGCCTATAGTGAGGGGGGAGCAATAAGCAAAATAACTGTAAATAAAAAAAATCATACCATTAGATGTCTTTTATTTCCTAAAATCTTATTTTTTCAGTCCCAAAAAAGGCCAAATAAATATCCATAAATCCAGTCGAACTTATAAAATAGAAAAAGATCCTAGCACAAAAAAAATCCAGAAGAAAAAACTAAATCCAAATGCTAAAAAAATAAGCCATCTTTACCCAATGAGTGCACTGTACAGACTGAACTCCCCTGAACAGCCTGCAATTTGACTCAGAGCGTTTTGATTGTTTGGTTTAAGCCAACCAATCAGAGTGCTCTGACAGCCAGCTCTTGAGCCTTACCTGCAAGGCTCCTTGTAATAGGCTCCTTGTAATAAACTAAATGAACGAGTGAAGAGATCTTTGTTCGTTCGATTAAAATTTCTATTAATTAATTTGTCCCAATTTCAGACAATTGCAAATGCCCAAGTGTTCAACTGGGCATGCGCAGGAATTTCATAGCGTTATCTAATGTGGACAGAAGACGTGTCCCACAGGGCCTTCATCTGCAAACACAAAGATGGCGGAGCCCAGAACCTAGATCTTGGCATAAAATAAAGATCTTAAAAAAGGTAAAATGGGGAGCCTAGGTGCATTTGGGGGCATCTAGCGGGACAATACAATGTATTGCAGGGTTAAAAAAAAAAAAAAAAAACAGATGCAGCCATGACTGTACTGCTTTAAAGCTTTCAAGTGGTCTGATGTTAGATTAGTAAACACTGTGCACTGGAAATGATAATTTTAATTGTACCACTTACATCAGTCTTCATAACAGTCCATATGTCTGAAACAATAGCTTTCACAGTAGTAGCATGTGCCAGTGTTTCTGAACCAACCTGTTGTATAACTATTCATATTAAATGACATCCTAACAAAAACTATTTCATTTTGAAAAAATATAAGATCAAATGATGAAAAAATAAAAAATAAAATAATAAAGAATAAAACTTGGCTCACTAGAAACAAAAATATAAAACTTCCAAAACGGAGCTCTTTAAAAGCTAAGAAAACATTGGGCGAGGATGTGGATGGTGTGGGTGATGCGCACAGTCACACAGTCACTATTGTGTTGTTTGGGATGTCTTCTGTTCTACTTGCTGCCTCCTAGCTGTGCTCTCATGGTTCTTGTATACTGCTATTAATTCATACTACCTCGGTATGTTGATAATGTGGACCTGCTGTCTATGGACGTGTGACCCATCAATTTAAACTCCTATACTGGCAGTTGAGGTAGCTTGTGGGACTAATGGAAGGTGGTGGGAAGATAAGGTGCATAAGTATCTGGATATTGATTGATTTTGAATGTGTTCTGGTAGTGGATCCATAGGGGCCATGTGTCCAGTTATGGTGTCATCAAAGGGGCATTTGAGAAATTGCTGGACAAATTGCTAGCTGCTGCAGTTGTGTGCACATGAAGACATTCCACCGAGGAGGGTGACAGAGCAAATAAACTGCCACATTTTACTGTAGTATCAATAGTCCCTTTGTGACCCTTTCACTATGTCACCTCAGATGACTCCGTAGAACAATTCCTTTTAGTGTGTATCTTGCAGTGACCGTCTACCTTTTACTCATCCATACCATGTCTCCTGACACTGACCAACTAAATCCTCCACCCTTTACTCATCCAATCCATGTCTCCTGACATTGCCTGACCTCCTTCCACAGGTAAGCTTTTTATAGAACCATGGTGTGTTTACTATGGCAACAGATTAGCAAGCATGCCTTTCACTGACCAACTAAATCCTCCACCTGTTACTCATCCAAACCATGTATCCTGACACTGCATGCCTTTAACTGCTTTATGTCTAAGTCACCAATAGGCCAATGCTAAGACATGGCTAGTATCTGGATGGATTGAGGGATGGATGCTAGTAGCAGTAGTTCACAAAACATGGACTTCTGAGGCAACTTGCTTGAAGTCTCATGGATGAAGAAGATGCCTCACTGAAGATATGGATTGCAGAGCCTTTATTTATAAAATTGGACCTCAGGATTAATTCACTGTGCAACAGTAAATAAGAAACCCACAGTGTAATTAGAGATTGAAATAAATACTGAATAAATGGCAAGCAGAGTCTAAAGGATGGTGAGAATAGCCAAGAGTCCATAAATAGGCATTAAACCATTATCCATATCCCGAACAAGTGCTAGCGCATATAAAACAGCAGGCACAGATACATCCTAATATAGAAACGAATGTAATGGCGCTCTATTGTGATAGACTGATAAATGAACGAGCACTAATTGCGTATTCAAGAATATGTGAGCCAAGCTTCATCTTCAATGAGAGAAATAAAAATAAAGGATGGATAATTACGAACAATTATGAAGCATAGAATATAGAAAAAAATGAAATTCCTTTCTTTCTCTCGAATTTATTTATTTATTGTATACATATGTATATAATTTTTTTTATTGTATACAGGATATATAAACGCAGTCTTGTAGCTTTAGTTTATTTATTTTTTTACAAAACTAGTGTTAGTCTGCAGTGTGTATTTTGGGATAATGCTGCTATCTCCACCTGGCTGTTACACAGCGGTTACTGTTTGCTGTGAGTTAATGGTTTGGGGATCTCAATTCTTTCTTTTTTTTCCCAAAAGCTATAATGAATACTAACCAACTCTAATCAATACATCTCTCTCTGGTTCAGCTTCTGTGTTCTTAGATTTTAAATGTTGCTAGGAGCCAACTGACAAAGGTTAAGAGGAGGTTATAAGGTAAAGTGCAGCAATGTATTTACCCTCTCATGGGACTTGGCATACAAAGAGCAGGCAGTGAAGAGGGCAACGCAGATAAAGTTAATAAACACATTAGTGAAATCTCAGGCATTTTCCTTGAGCAACGCAGTGTACTTGCTACTTTACAACAGATAAGGATTCTTTACTTCCATGCAGTAGTGAATTTTCTTTCTATACATTGTACGTATTTTTTACGAGACCTCATGCTCTATTTTTTTAAAAAAAATTAAATGATAATTTTAAGCACCATAAGCACTTTGTATTACTGCAAAATACATGGTACATAGAGGACCCCGTGCCCACTCTGATTCTTTATAGTGGCTCACAGTGTCAGTGATTTGCAAAGATTGCTGCCGCAATAAGACAACCCACCAGAGCTGTCAGTCATTCAGTCTAGAACACTTACATACAGGGATATTCAATAAAGTTTGAATGGCCTCATACCGAATGGGGCAAAACCATCTGACTGCACATCGAGACGTTCTTTTTGGGTGTGATTATTATTTTTTTCTCATTATTTATTAGTTGCCATGGGAATTATGGAATTTTTTATTTGTCCTTTTTTTGGGTCTGAAGAACAGAAGAATTAGAAGAAAAGGGCTTCTGATGGTGAGATATTTTTAAAAACATGTTATACATTTATTGACCCCCCCCCCCCCTCAGTATTATTACGGTGGTGCACGTGTTCAGCATCATATCCAGAGGTTGTCTTTGGGAAATAGACGAATGAGTGCTGCCAGCATTGCTGCAGAGGTTGAGGGGTGGGGCGTCATCCTGTCAGTGCTCAGACCATGCACCGCACACTGCATCAAATTGGTCTGCATGGCTGTCGTACCAGAAGGAAGCCTCTTCTGAAGATGATGCACAATAAAGCCTGCAAACAGTTTGCTGAAGACAAGCAGACTAAGGACATGGATTACTGGAACCATGTTCTGTGGTCCGATGAGGCCAAGATGAACTTTTTTGGTTCAGATGGTGTCAAGCATGTATTGGGGCAACCAGGTAAGGAGTGCAAAGACAAGTGTGTCTTGCCTACAGTCAAGCATGGTGGTGGGAGTGTCATTGAGTGTTCATTGAGGGAACCATGAATGCCAACATGTACTGTGACATATTGAAGCAGAGCATGATCCCCTTCCTTTGGAGACTGGGCCACAGGGCAGTATTCCAACATGATAACGACCCCAAACACACCTCCAAGACGTCCACTGCCTTGCTAACGAAGTTGAAGGTAAAGGGGATGGACTGGCCAAGCATATCTTCAGACCTGAACCCTATTGAGCATCTGTGGGGCATTCTCAAACGGAAGGTGGGGGAGCGCAAGGTCTCTAACATCCACCAGCTCCATGATGTTGTCATGGAGGAGTTGAAGAGGACTCCAGTGGCAACCTGTGAAGCTCTGTTGAACTCCATGCCCATGAGAGTTAAGGCAGTTCTGGAAAATAATGGTGGCCACAAAAAATATTCACACTTTGGGCCCAATTTGGACATTTCCACTTAGGGGTGTACTCACTTCTGTTGCCAACGGTTTAGACATTAATGGCTGTGTGTTGAGTTATTTTGAGGGGACAGCAAATTTACACTCTTATACCGGCAGTACACGCACTACTTTACATTGTATTAGAGTTTAATTTCTTCAGTGTTGTCACATGAAAAGATATAATAAAATATTTACAAAAATGTGTAAGAGGAGTACTTACTTTTGTGAGATACTATACATGATACATGTTTCTTCTCTATTCTGAAATTTATCCCTTGTTTTTTTCTGTTACAAGTTAAAACACTTAGTTACCAATTAATGCTGCACCGTAATGTATAAATCAAATACATTGTTTGGGATTCACACTTATGCCCAATTTGGAAATGTGGGAGAAATTTCAGAGACAAAGTTCCAACAATAAGTTTATTTTCAATAAGACTAACTTCTGAGTGCAACTGAAGCCCTGCTCTTCTAGCCAATCTAATACTTTAAGGATATTGTTAAACAGCGACAGAACTAATTGTGGCAGAACCACTGCCTATTCGCCTGTAACTTTTGTATACTGTGCCCCCTCCCCTTTCAAGAGAGCTCCCATGAAAGGAACCTATTCGCCTCCCAAACGGGGACAACCCCCATATCCCATTCAGAACACGAGTTAGAACGTTCAAATAGAACGTCCTCACCTCGATCATTGGTGCGAGACTGCAAGGGAAACAATTAATGAGGGCTTCCCTGGGTGGCCGCTACAGTACAGATGGCAGCCAGCCAGGGGAGTGTTCATGGATTGTTTCCCGAGTCGTTCGGCTCCCTAACAAGGACCTCCCCTTTGCCCCATTAGAACGTTCCCCCCAATTAATCAGAACATTTGCAATTGCAACATTGTGTAAAACCGCAACGTTCGCGCTAGCAACATTGTGTAAAATCGCAAGGGAAGTAATTAATGAGTAGTCCCCTGGGTGGCCGTCCTTTCATATAGACGAACGCCAAACAGGGGGAGCATTCGTACCGTGAAAGGAGATGCTTTCCTTGTAGGTTTCAGCTCCGGAGCCTTGTTTCTAGTGTGTTTGAATGTAGTGGTGTGTTTGTATGTAGTGTTGGTGTTTGAATGAAGGGCTGTATTTGTGTGCAGTTTTGGTGCTTGAATGAAAGGGTGTGTTTAATACAGGGGTGTAGTGGTGGTGTTTGTTTCCAAAAGTGTATTTGTGTGTAATGTTAGTATTTGATTGCAGGGGTTTGTTTACATAGAGTATCATCGTTTGATTGGAGGTGTGTGTTTGTATGTAGTATTGATGTTTGAATGTGAATAGTGGGATGTATGCACATATGCGACCATACACACACACATACACACATATACTTACACTGACAAACATATGACACACACTTGGATACACAGACATACTAGCACACAGATACACACATATATCCACACTGACAAACACACACATATTCCCACACTAACACCCACGTAGATTCACACACACTGACAAACACAGATAAACACATATACCCATACTGACACACAGATATACAGACAATTAGCAATTTACATATTTGTACCCACCCCCTGCTGCACCAGTATTAGCTCTGTCGCTGTTGCAACTTAAGCCCATATCATTTTCCATACCCCTTCATTTAATAAGCCCATATCATTTTCCATACCCCTTCATTTAAGTTGATTTAATGTATGAACGGGACACCATCACATCAGTGCATATTGAATAAGTGTGATAGAGATTACATGGTTAATTTATTCTTGCAATATTTCAGACAGGGACTAAAATAACAGAAAATTACATAAAAGATTTGTGTAACAGAAATAGATAAACAAAAATGGCCGAATAGCTTGCTTGGGAGTATTTGTAAGCAAGCTAATGGTGTTGGTAGACAAACAGCATCTTAAAGGAACACTCCAACCTGAAAACTAGTATGTTTAAATGATTGTAGTGTTTCCACAACCTTCCAAATGCCAGATGCTCTCACATAAAGGAAAATAAAGTTCACTAACCTTTATATTCAGCAGTGAGTCCTCCCTCATCTTGCCCCAGGAAGACTGTCAATGACAACAGTCTTCTCCTCCTGTCTGGTGAAACTTGGTGCATTTGCAAGAATTCTTGTAGGGTAGTTAGAAAGCTCTCCTTCGTACCGGCTGCTAGAATGCAGAAATTAAGTTTAGCAAACAAAGATTGCAGTAGAGTGTCAGGATGCTTTTTACAAACCCTATGTAGAGGTGAAGAATGGAGGTCTTTCATAGAGATCTTTCATATTAATGCATATGATTTGCTATCAAACCTGGCCATCAAAACCCCATAATTGGTGAAAAAAATAATGGAAAATATAAGATCAATATCAACGAGATTTTAATTGTGTACGGATATTTATTTTTCCTAAATAGGTACCACTAGTTATTTTTCGTACAGACTCTTGAGCTACAGTCGGAAAAATGATACCATCTGTTCTCTCTACAATAACAATAAAAAATAAACAGCAGGGAACCGTTTCCATGTCTGAACGTACAGAAAAAAATATATAAAGTGACTTAAAAACGAGTTAATTAATGACTGCCTTTCACATCTGTGGTATGATTACTGGAATATATAGCATATATCCTTAGAATTAGCAGTGCTATGCCAAGGTGGGGGCACCCAATATCAATGCAATTATCCTTTAGGAATGACAGAAAGACAAAGGAAATGGAATGACTGAGAAAGTCTATGCCATTAAAATAAAGCATGGCACAGGATCAATTGTAAGCTGTGAGCTGCAGGATAGCTTTTAGTCACAAGGGGCTTGCTGTTACTGGTTGCTGACATGCTGGGTGCCAAAATTAAGCTATCATAGTAAGCCAATAATAAAGACAAAAGGGAAAAAAGACATTTTGAAAGCACAATGAAAATCATTAAAACTCAATGTAGTGAAATCTGTAGAAATCTGTCTTAATTTGAAATGTATTCTCTGAGTCTAAAAATTTCCAACTGTGTTCTTTAACAATATTATTCACTCTTTATTTTCCTCTATCAGTCAATCAATCTATCAATCTATGAATGTATCTATCTATCTATCTATCTATCTATCTATCTATCTATCTGTCTGTCTGTCTGTCTGTCTGTCTGTCTGTCTGTCTGTCTGTCTGTCTGTCTGTCTGTCTGTCTTGATTAAACAACACATTTATTCTACCAATATATTTTAATAGTATTTTTACACAACAAAAATATCAGTTACAGTTTAATGTAGAGAGTGCGTTTTTTTGCATGAGATGCTCTGTTTTCTTGAAACTTTGTGTAAAAGATTTAGCAAATTACATTATCAAGGCAAAGCCAAGACAAACATTGGAATGAAGAGGACATATAGAAACATTTGTTCAATTTCTCCTCTTTTTATATGCTTTCTCTAAAGCATGTCAGGTACAAAGGACAGAGTTTAGAACAACTAGTAACAGGGGGCCAATATTGAAGTGTCCATTTGCAGGATGAAAAGGTGTTGATTTTTATATTTAATTATATATTTCACACCTCACAAATACATATTTGTTAGATATAATAAGTAAACATATTATTTTAAAAACCCTAGGAAGTGACATGTCCACTTTAACAAAAGTAATGCTAAACAAAGAAACAAAATGGTGAACTGTATATTGGGAGGAACTAATATCTTGTAGAGTTTTGAAGACATTCAGAAACCACGCAACAAATTGTTGATTAAACCTCCAAAACCCTATTCTCGAGGTTCCACGGTATGTATCTTCTCAGAAGATAATGAACAGGCCACACAGCCTTGCTTAAGTATTTACAAGATAGTAGCTGATTGCATTTGTATTTATTAGCCAAGGTTGATGGTTTTACAAGTTTCATTTGTTTGATAAAGTTAATTACAAACAATAACTTACTTAAGCTCCTATGTAGAAAGAATGGGTGTCAGGGCACAGCACTACCCCATTGTCCTTTAATGAGATAACATGTTGACTTATGCCTAAATCAACACTTGCTGCTTAGATTAGGAGACTGGAATAGACACTACTGATTGCTGCTCACCATAATCTACTTGTCATGGAGACCTAAGGGGACATATCATATTAGGAGTGATACCTAACTTGTTATTTCATTAATGTTCAATCTTTCAGATATGGGACAGAGGTAATTTAATCAAGCGACCAACTTGAAAAGAAACTCTTAGATAAGAATCAATTTTTTAAAAACTTTTTGCTGATAAAAAAATCCTCAGAGTTTCTTGTAAAGCTAGATCAATCATATGGGACAAAGTTACTAACTGATGGGATTTTGTTTTAACAAATGTTAGAAACATTCATAATTAAATTGTTGTTTTTGGAATTCCCCCAAGTCTTAATGTTTTGCTATAATTAAGTATTTAATGCCATGTGAACATATATTGATCCAAGAAAACACCAACTTGCATCACACGCTGTGGGATACCATTTAACAGAGTAATGTATCTATTTATCATTGCTTGTAGGCATTGTACATTTAAACATGATGCTTTTTAAATTGTTACCAAGTAAAGTCGCTAAAGGGATCACGGGAAGCACAGGTGAACTACAACGTGAACTACAACGTTTAAGCCAAGCACCTTTCTAAAATAACTTTCAAAAATACTCATTTTGTGCCTCTTTGATTTAATTTGCAATTTGTTTATACTAAACTAACCAACATCTCTTGATTTTAACTACTTTGATCTTATCATTTCACCAAAAATGTTCAAAATAACAAGATTATTTATTTAATTGCTGCGAAATCCATGACTTTAGAATTCCTTTTGACTATTTCTACAACTTTTGCTACTCAGCCCTCTCTCTATTTCTGACCCTTGTTCTCATTTTCCATCACTTTGACACTGACTCCTTTGCATGTGACTTCTCATCCCTGCTACCTGTTTCAATTGGTGTAACCCAAGGTTCCTACATTTGTTGGCCATAAAATAAATTTCTTTACGATTTAGCATTATTTGTTTGCCGAAGACCCTCTGGTATACTTCTCTTCTACTTATCTCTCTCCTTCCCTCTTGGATCTTGTCACCAATGTCCTTACAGCTATCTCTAGAGTTGTGATTTGCAACCCAAGTCTCAAAACATACCAACAGTCCAAGGTTTGTCTACATTAGAAAAGAACTGAGATTTTGTGGACTACATCTGCTCTGATGCTCTAACAGCATTATATCTGTAAGAGTATTACGGGATATGTAGTCCACAACATCTGGAGTGCCGAAGGTTGTCTAATCCTGTCCTGGACTATTGATGTGCCTTAGGGTCTGGATTGTAAACCAATGCTAACTTTATCACTGCCAGCTTTTCAAATTTTGTGTCTCAAAACAGTGTTTCTTCTCTTTCTCGTGGCATTGGAAATATGTTCCGCAACACTCACACCCTCCACACCCTGTTTAAGGTCCTAATAATACAAATATTTCCCCTACAATTTAGTGGCTAATGATGAAATGTATGGCTTTTGTGATCGATTAATGTGTTGCAAATGGAGAAACCTGTTGCTGTGTTTTATTTCCCAAGAAAAATGACTAATGCAATCATAAAATTATCTTTTCCGATTTCACGAGTAATCCCAATGAACCATCTATATGTTAAGTGCAGGGGTAATGTATAGAATACTAATAGAGGAAGTAAAACTGACATAATGATGTGGATTTTTTTCTATTACCTGTGTACTCTACAGGGTACAGGGTGACCTCATCAGATGCACGATCTTCTAACAGTGCGGCTCTTAACATTTTACAACCCTGGGACAAGAAACGTGCTATCTATGCAAGATCCACTCCAGAAAATAAATTGAATTTCACTATCTATAAAGCTGACATTTTACAAGCGGAACTGATTAATCCATTCGTTGCAATTCCCCGCTTAGGTACAAAATATCTAAAAGAAAATAAACACAAAACAAAATGGTAAATTCAATGTTTTAAAATTCTTCTATACGTTCCACCTATATATTACTATGAATTGTCCTCTAAAAGTAGAATCAATTTGCTTATTATTCAACTGCCTTAAAACAACGCTCCAAGCACCATAACTACTGTTGTGATTACGGTGCCTGAAGTGCCATGCAGTTTTAGCATGGTTTGACACATATCATGGTCACGCTGGGCACCTGTGCTACTTCTGCCCTTCTTGAGATGTAAATGCTGGATACATTTTTTTGTGCAAGATGGGAACTCATTTGGCTTAGAGTGCTCAGCTAGTAAATACGTTTTATATATTCGAGTTGACAATCAATTTCTATAGTTCAAGAAGGTTGCAAACAACATGTTTGTCTGGCAGGAGCCAGGTAAGTGTCAAGCCATGCTAAAATGGATTGAGAAGTTGGAGTGTAATGGCACCACGGAATTCCTGTTAGCATTACCTTTGCAGCAAGTTGGAGTAATTATATTGCTCTTTTAATTTCCTCTTAAACAGAGCACTAGAGAATACTGAGAACGGACAGCAACTCTAGTAGTTTGTCCTTTTCAGGGTAACCTGTACCTTTACAGAGAGAAACTGTACCATTTGCATTTAAGACTGATCCTAGGGACACAGCAACTCCAGACACTTGTTTTGGCCTTCATTGGGTCTCATCAGTAATGTGTAGTAGGCACAATAATTGGTCTGCATCTGGATTACCTTTTTACCTAATGGAGACCCTAGTTATTTACCCTTTATTGGCTCTGCTAAGGTGTTCAAACTTGTAAACCAGCTTTACATTTGCAAAAACAATGAATAAAATGCAAACATACAAAACCTGGTCATGTTTGAAGTTCCTGCATTTGCTAAAAATGTCAATGTTTTGCAGATCTGTTCAGACGACGAAGTTAAAAATTAGATCATTTAACTTTTTAAAGCGCTGCTGCATTTATCTCACACATCTAGTGTAGAATGCTAAATGTTGAACTAAACTCCCAGAAAAGTTGTGGATTACATCCAATCCTGCTGAATTGACCAAGAAAGGGAAACACTGATGATTTGGAGGGACGGGCAGAAGGGGGTGGAGGTGGCAGGGGGGAGATTTTTTAACTATCTATAATTTAAAATGAGAGAAAAATAATAAATACACGGTGTCCGGTTTGTACATTTAATAGGGATTATGTAACATAATAACAGAAAAGGAGAAAGTTAGCCATTTTGGCTTACTATAGGTTCTCACATTGTTTAATTTGCTTTTCCATTTTTTAAAATTTTATCTTAAAATTAGGACTGCATATTAGCATTGCACTACCTGCACAAAACTTTGAGAAGGAAAGGATTTAAATTATGGAAATTACCTCAATAAACTTAAAGAAAAACTGCAAATGCATAAAACTCTTACCTTGCTGAATGAGATGGAACAATTACAGTGCCCACAGTAAGTGGGCACAGTAAGAGTTTAATATATATATTAAAAATATTGTGTACACAATATAATTTATATAAAAAAGCACAATTACACACACACACACA
The DNA here is from genome assembly GCF_036172605.1 of Pelobates fuscus. Taxonomy (NCBI): domain Eukaryota; kingdom Metazoa; phylum Chordata; class Amphibia; order Anura; family Pelobatidae; genus Pelobates; species Pelobates fuscus. Next base: position 63,673,433 of record NC_086321.1, read on the forward strand.
CACACACACACACACACATATATATATATATATTTACTGGCTAATCATGGCAGCATCACTTATAGGTAGCTCCGCCCCAATCAGGAACAGGACAGGAAAAGGTTCAATTAATCTGGACCAGACTGGGGTATAAAAGGTCCCTCCTCCTTCTATCCCACAGTCTTTTTTCCTGTCCTTTCAGGACAAACAGGGTATTTTTTTTTGGGCCACCTTCCAGAAGAAGTTCAGCCTCTCTTCATCTGAAGAACTCAGTAAACAGCCTGCACAGGCAGGACTAACTGAGTTTGGTACAGATTAGCATCTGTACTGCTTTGTGGGAGAAAAGAATAAATAGCCTTCTATATTAATGATGTTGGGTCGGCTGTTGCCTTAAAAATTCCCCTTAAGGCATCAACCCCCCCCCCTCCCCCAGATCTGAGGGCAGAGATTTTGGAGAAGCCAGGGTAAGTCTTGGGACTTATTGTTGTTTATCTATATTTATTCTTGGCTATAATGTTGTGATTCTAACTAAGAAGTGCAAAGGACCTGTTTAACTCATAGTTTCATTCCTACCTGTACTTCTTCTTCTGTGGGGAGATCCTCAGACTCTGCAGGAGTTTTCATCCAATGCAGGGCTCTTCTGTGCTCGGATATCCTGAGCAAGCGCAGTAGCGGCGGCATCCTGCGGGCAATCTGCGCAGTTCAAGGGACTTCCCTTCGGCTTAAGTTTGGCCCCCAGAACGTTCTCGAAGATTCTCATTTCCTTGTGGCCTTTATAAGGACAAGAACATCGAGCTTTATCATTATCTGGACGATTTTCTGATCATAGGTCCGTCCAGTCAAATAGTGAATCTCCACACAAGAATTTATGAGCCTATTGGGGTCCCTTACTTCCACGATAGGCCTAGTAAAATTGGCCCAGTGGAGGATGCGACCTATTCAGAGGCAGTTTCTCATGCAGTTCAAGGCAAAAACAGGCAATTGGGATCAGAGGATTTGTTTCCTCCCGAGTATTTCAAAAGATCTGTATTGGTAGACAAAAGAAGAAAACCTATTTCGAGGTTTCCCCCTGGAAGAACCAGCTTGGATAACTATAACAACAGATGCCAGCCTTCTGGGATGGGGTGCACACCTGAACAACTCATGGATTAAAGGAACATGGTCATGGAAGGAGACAAAGCTTTATTCAAATTTGAGAGAAATGAGAGTGGTTCTCAGGGCACTAAAGGGGTTCCGTCCTCTCTTGAGGAATGCTTGGGTGAGAGTACATACGGACAACAGAGTGGTTGCTTCTTATATAAATAACCAGGGAGGCACCCGAAGCTATTCTCTTCTGATGGAGCTGACTCCTATAATGAAGTTTGCGCAACTCCATTTACAAGGCATGAAAGCAGTTTACCTACCGGGGCAAGAAAATTTATTGGCAGACTATCTCAGCAGAACAAGGATTCTCCAAGGAGAATGGAAGTTGCACCCAGATTTATTTCAGTTAATTACCCTACGGTGGGGAGTACCTCAGATCGATCTGATGGCATCATACAACAATACTCAGGTCGAAATGTTTTACTCTCTACATGCGGATCATCGAACAGCAGGACAGGATGCCCTGTCTCTTACGTGGAAATTCGACCTGGGGTACGCGTTCCCTCCCCTACCAATTATTTACAGACTGCTGAGAAAGATATGGAAAGAAGGTCTCAAGGTAATTGCCATCATCCCAATTTGGCCTTGCAGACCTTGGTTTCCTCTCCTGAACAAGATGAGCCTGGCACCTCCTTGGCCTCTTCCTCAGAGACCAGACATCTTGACTCAGGGACCGGCTGTTCATCCCAACCCCTGCTAGCTGAAATTGGGTGCATGGCTATTGAAAAGGAGAGACTGCTAGCTCTAGGTATATCAGCGTCTGTTTTTAATACTCTCCTTAAATCCAGAAAAGGGCCAACTTCATCTTGCTACCATAAGATATGGGAGGTTTTTCGTTCCTGGTCTCAAGATAATAATGTAGATTTTCTTCAACCCTCTAACATCAACATTCTAAATTTTCTTCATGCAGGTCTGGAGAAAGGGCTGAGTCTAAGTACTCTGAGAGTCCAATCATCGGCTTTATCCGCTCTCTGCAACAGGTCATGGACATCAGATCCTCTAATTTTTAAAGCAACCATCTGTATAAGACCTCCGAACAGGAATTATTCTCCTCCTTGGAATTTACCGATGGTACTGGAGGTTTTGTCTGAAAACCCCTTTGCTCCATTAGATGAGCTGGGTATTGTCTTACTAACATATAAGACCTTGTTTCTGGTGGCTATAACTACTGCAAAACGCGTGTCAGAAATTCATGCATTCTCCTGTGATGAAAACCACTTTCATGTGTTCCACGACAGGGTGGTCTTTAGACCTAGACAAGATTTTCTGCCTAAAGTGGTCTTGAATTTCCACATCCTCCAGGAAATTGTTATTTCTTCCTTTTATCCGTCTCCTTCTTCTTCAGCGGAAGTGAAACGTCATCAACTGGACGTCAGACAGTGCCTACTCAACTACATTGAAGTATCTCAACATTTTCGGAAGTCTCAACATCTGTTTGTTCTTCCGATAGGTCCCAGAAGAGGGGAAGCAGCCTCTACTTCCACTTTGAGGTGTTGGATCTCCAATACTATAATCAAGGCTTATCAGTTAAAAAACCTTACTACTCCTAGTAAGATCAAGTCTCACTCTACAAGGGCTTTAGCAACATCATGGGCAAATTGGGCAGAAGTTCCACCTGACGACATCTGTAAGGAAGCTACATGGTCTTCACCTCTTACTTTCATCAAGCACTACAAACTGGATTTGGCATAATCCTCTACAGCCTTTGGTAGAGGTGTTCTATCCTCTGTGGAGTCTAACTAAATTAAACTTAATTCAGCATCCTCTGGTGTAGAGTGTTTGGTTATTTGGGGTTTTCCCTCCCTATGGTGAAGCGTGGGTATTACCCATAAGTGATGCTGCCATGATTAGCCAGGAATACAGAAAATGTTATCATACTTACCGTAATTTTCTTTTCCTGGCTATTATTCATGGCAGCATCAGCAACCCCCACTTAAAATTATTTTAAGCTTTGGAACTCGACTGTGGGATAGAAGGAGGAGGGACCTTTTATACCCCAGTCTAGTCCAGATTAATTGAACCTTTTCCTGTCCTGTTCCTGATTGGGGCGGAGCTACCCATAAGTGATGCTGCCATGAATAATAGCCAGGAAAAGAAAATTACGGTAAGTATGATAACATTTTCTGTGATATATTGAAACATATGATTCCTTTTAGCTAATTGAAACAAATAAAATAACGTTTTATTTATTACAGATCACCTCTCTTTGAGACATGTTCACTCCTCGGGATTTCCGGTATATATCATTTCAGTATAACACAAAGAATCTTGAGCACGTTTATGGCCAAAAAATAACTACTAAGGGACAATTGCCACCTCAAATCCTTTTTTTAAAGGAAATAGATTTGTTTTAAATTAAGTATATGTGAAGAAATTAGAAAAACTTAACCCTACTTTTAGTATATGACAATGCCCTTCAGCCATATACATACACCTTGGGTCAGTCATTGTTTGAAAACAGACAGTCTCTATGGTTTTCACTGCTTCACTCTCTGCACAGAAACAAGGAAGAACACCGAGATTAGTTTTTCTAAATTTTTATCTATACTTTATAGTTTAAAAAAAAAAAAAATCTATTTCCTTTCAATTCTTGCTGAAATGATAATTATATTATAAAAGAGTTTTGACAGGACTGTTCTCCTTCAAGGAATTTAGAAGGTTTGTGAGGTACCAAGTTTACAATTTGTTTTTGCAGATACCCATGTAATGAGGCGCTACCTTGTTCTATCAAGAACATTTTCGATTAATACAATGCATTCTGAAGAATGTCCAGCCCCTTCCTCACATGTCAAGGAACTTCACCTACATTGTGTAGTGGGTATATCTTTTATCAGTGTGGTTCAATAACTACATTCACTAATCTGCAATTATTTTCTCAAGATTATAGCATGATCCGCCTCGTTCTCCTGCATTCTGTGTCAGTGTGTGTCAGGGTGTGCTTTACACACCATTTAGTCATCAAAGGCTTCTATTGTTTTTTTTTTTAACATATATTTCTTTTAGTCTGCCTTGTTATCGTAATAAGGAATCATGAATCATCTTTATTTGTCAAGCAGACCATTGTTCCCGTTTTTTATGCTGTCGCTGCCAAGTCACTAGTGCAATAAGGGGGGGCCTGGCACAGGTTACATAATGACGCATGTCCCTACCTGTGCCAGGTCCCCCGTGTAGTGTGGGGCATGTCGCCTAAACAGCGATCAGCCAGTGGCGGCTCGCTGTCATTTAAAACTGAATATTAAATTCAGTATCTTATATAGAAGTGAAAGAGAGCTACCGTAAGAGTATGTGTAACCAAAAGTTATAACAAAAACTATAACAATGTTGCAATAGGAAAAAGTAGCTATTTAGATCTAAATAGCTACTTTTTACACATACTCTTACCGTAGCTCTAACACTTCTATGCAATATACATTTATATCCAGTTTTAAATGACAGCTGCTCGCTATCATTTAAAACTAAATATAAATCAGTATGGGGGTTGCTATAAAAAAGGGATAAAAGGGAGGTTAAATCCTCCCGCATGCCCGTACTCGCGGCATGTCACAAGTAGGGGCATGTCACCTAAACAGCGAGCAGCCAGTGACTGCTCGCTGTCATTTAAAACTAAATATAAATCATTATGGGGGTCGCTATAGGCCTGCACCTCTTCTGTAGAACTCCCTTCCCTCCTCAATCAGACTTTCACCCAGCCTCCACTCCTTCAAAAAATCTCTGAAAACTCACTTCTTCATTAAAGCGTATCAATTACACTGTCAGCTGGTTTCTCATCCCCCACCCCATGACTCCTTTCCTGCAACTGTCAAAAATGACATACCAAGCACTCAATAAACCCTTCTCTAACAATTATTTAATTCCCCTACTTTAACCCTTTGTGTCACTATACCCCACTCCCTCTAGCATGTAAGCTCATCGAGCAGGGCCCTCAGCCCCCTCTGTTCCTGTACGTCCAGTGGTCTGATCTCAATTATGTGTCTGTTAGTCCACCCATTGTACAGCGCTACAGACTTTGTTGGTGCTATATAAATAATAAAATAATAATAATAATAAAATAGCCTCCATATTGATAAAAGGGAGGTTAAATCCACAAGTAGGGGCATGCAGGAGGAATTAACCTCCCTTTTATTACTATTGGGGTCATAGTGACTCCCGTAGGTTTTAATGCAGAGAAGGCGGTAGGAATAGTTATTTATTACAAGGAGGGATCTAGTAGCACTGCCGGCTCCCTCCTTGCTTTTTTTGGGGGGGTGGGGGTGCGCATGCGTAGTGCATTTTCGTCCTAATGGCCGAAAACTAATAATTATTATTATTTTTTTTTCATTCTTTATTTTTGTTGCGCAAAGAATATAGAGAGGGAGATTGCCTCGCCACGACAGCAGAGTTAACATTGCATTTTCAGACATCTTATAACATTGGCATGGCATTGATATTGCGTGCACAAATGATAATTTTTTTATTTTTATTGAGTAAGTCTTGCCATACAGATATGTCTAGTATAAATGTCTAATTACGTGTTGCCGTGCTAGAGGCAAAGCTAGACATACGTGCGGTAAGGAAAATAAAAATAAGAATATAGTAAGATATATGAACAAGTAATAACCGAAAACATTTGGCATCAAGTTATGTCTATAGCAGTGGCATACACACACTCCATGGGGCCCCGGTGCGAAACTGATCCGTGCCCCCCCCCTACCCTGACCCTCTCCCCCCTGACTGTGCCCCAACCCTGACACATACATACAGACACAAACACATACACTCACCCCGACAGACACATACATACACACACACAGACACATACATACAGAAACACACATGCAGACAAATACATACAGAGACACACACAGACACATACAGAGACACAGACACACATACACAGACATACATACAGATACACACATACAGAGACAGACAGACAGACACACACACACATACAGAGACACAGACACAAACATACATACACAGACATACATACAGATACACACACACACACACACACACACAGACACAGACATACATACGGATACACACAGACACACATACATACACACATACAGAGACACAGACACACACATACAGAGACACAGACAAAAACATACATACAGAGACACAGACATACACACATACAGAGACACATACAGAGACAGAGACATACATACACACATACAGAGACACAGACACAGACATACACACATACAGAGACACAGACACACACATACACACATACAGAGACAAAGACACAGACATACACACATACAGAGACACTGACACAGACATACATACACACATACAGAGACACAGACACAGACATACACACATACAGAGACACATACAGAGACAGAGACATACATACACACATACAGAGACACAGACACAGACATACATACACATACAGAGACACAAATACACAAAATGTTTCCTACCATGTGTGACTTACTCTGGGGTCCAGTGGTGGCTCAGCCTGATGGGAGTCAGAGTTCCCACTCTGACTCCCTCCTCCTTTGTTTCCTCCCGCGCGGGCTCTCAGTATGCTGGGAGGAGTGACGTGTGGTCACTTCCTCCCAGCAGTGATGATGTAATCACAGGGGGCCCGGTCGCGCTCTTAAAGTGCCCAGCGCAGACCGGGCCCCCTCACAATCCATGTCCATCGTTTGGCCCTGACCGCATGGGCCACCTGATGGACCCCTTAACATGCGGCCCCGGTGGTTTGCCGCACGGGCCGGGGCCGCAAAGCGTGGCAGCTGCTACCCGGTCGCGGGGGGCCGCAGGGTGGCCGGGCCCCCTGGAGTGCCGGGCCCAGTCGCTGCTGCGACCGCGGTACGTACGCCACTGGTCTATAGCAAGAGCATCTAACTTGTCTCGCTAGTTGGTCCAGAGGTAAGTATGTGTTATGCTATGCGAATAAAAAGCAAAAAGTAGTGACACTTATTTGGGTTTGAGACATGCAAGACATCTATACCTCTGGGTTATATTATACTGAACGTGAAGTAAACGTGTTAAGTATGAAAATGGTTATTTAGCTCAGAGGGGACTCAGGGCATATGTAAGCACACAGTATACAATACATGTTCAGTCAACTCCAGTGTTCGGCAAGCTAATGGTGCACACCGATAGTTCATAGAGGCTAATTGTCCCATTCGCAGGTTCGTGCTGTATGGAGTGTAGAGCTGCATGCGGCAAGGGAGATTCGGGCAATAGGCAGCAGTTCCATGCTTGTGTATGGTACCCTTCTGGCCCCAGGCCTGTGAGAGAGCCTGCGCTGGACGAGGGGTTGAGCCACAATCACAGGTGCAGAAGATCTGCGGTGTTTCGTCAATCTGCTTAATTGATGCCTGTAGTTGGCTGCTGGCATAGAGATGATGGAGTCCATTGAGCTGTGAAGTGGCACCCTACCAGCTCTAATCATGGATGCGATCTTGCCTCATTCTACCAGGAATCAGTCCACTGTTGGCCCCTGGAAGAAGGCCTCTTGAGAAGCCCGATGTGCGTGGCTGGCTCTGTGGAGCTGGGGTATTCTGATGACATGGCCCGCGCTTGCAGGTACAGTTCCCTCTCGGATGCCTTGTCGTGGGGTTAGAAGGCAGGTATACTTCGAGGCAGTGTCGGCATTAGCCTGATATTCTGGAACATATGCATTACAGCTGACAGAGTTGAATGCCTCAGAGAAGGTTCTGTGCTGCATGTTGCTCGTTGCTTGAAGTCTTGACAAGCCGCCATCCTAGGTGAGTGTAGCATATTTCGGCCAGGGAGGCGCTTGTTGCGGGCAGAGGGTCCGGTGGTTCTCTTGGTCCCTTCCACTCTCCAGCCGGTGTTTAATGCGTGCGCGCTTCGCCCTTCGTTTAGGCCAGCGGCGTGAGTTGCCGGAGCGTTTGGTTAGGTGCACTGAGCCGCCGCAATTTTCGCTTGTGGGACCTGGGTGTACAGTGCCCATTAGTCGGCTCTATATTTAGCTCGGTAGTCCCAGTGGTCCAGAGGGGGGGAACAGGACCTGCAGGCCCCCAATCTTCCAGCGCATGGCAGTGTGGTGGGGAGACAGGGCATTAGCCATCCACCCCGCTTTCCCCCGGGTAGGCCGCAGCCTCAGAAGCCTTGTGTTCCCCGTGGAGGGTCAGAGGCTCCCGATCTCGGGGTCCGCTACCTCTCCTACCGCTGTGTGGGTATTTTTAGGCTCCGTTCGGGTAAGATAATCCACTTATTGTGGCCTAAAGACCCAGTTCCTCCGGAGCCCCTCTGCCATGCGACCGGTCAGCATGGCGGTCCGGCCCCGCCCCCCAAACTAATAATTTTTTAACTAATGTTGTTCAAAAACGAATGGTTTGCTGACAAAATTCGGGATTGCCGAATACTAATAATAATAATTTTTTATCTAGTACGAAATAATTCGGATGAAACGAAAACTTCACTGGTGCACATGGCTAATGTTACAGAATATAATAGTGCTATGTAGGTCCTTACAATAATAATAGTAATGTGGAAGGCTTGTACAATGAAACCACGTGGGTTTGAAGCAGGATAGTTGCAGCAGTGACCCTTCAAATGACACAGGGGCAAATATCTTTATGACTTCTTAGATTAGCAGAATCTGCTGCTATAAACTGATTCTTTTTTCTAAAACTTGTTTTTTTGCATTTGTTACATAGTTACATAGCTGAAAAGAGACTTGCGTCCATCAAGTTCAGCCTTCCCCACATGTTTTTGCTGTTGATCCAAAAGAAGGCAAAAAACCCAGTCTGTAGCGCTTCCAATTTTGCAACAAACTAGGAAAAAATTCCTTCTTGACCCCAAAATAGCAGTCAGATGTCTCCTTGGATCAAGCAGCTATTACCCCACTAATTAGAAATGATATCCCTGTATGTTATGTTTTTGGAAGTATTTATCTAATTGCTACTCAAACATCTCTATGGACTCTGATAAAACAACCTCTTCAGGCAGAGAATTCCACATTCTTATAGTTCTTACTGTAAATAAAACCTTTTCTTTGCCGTAGATTAAATCTCCCTTCTTCCAGCCTAAATGTGTGACCTTGTATAGCCCTGTTTATGAATAGATTTCCAGATAAATGTTTGTACTGGTCCCAAATATATTTGTATAATGTTATCTTATCCCCTCTGAGGCGCTCTTTTTCAAAACTAAAAAGATTTACATTTTTTAACCTTTCTTCGTAACTAAAATGCAGTAATGCTCCATTCCGTTTATCAATTTTTTAGCTTGTCTCTGCACTTTTTCTAGTGCCATGATATCCTTCTTTAGAACAGGTGCTTAAAATTGCACAGAATATTCAAGATGTGGTCTTACCAGCGATTAATAAAGAGGCAAAATTATATTTTTATCCCGAGAATTTATGCCCCTATTTATACATGACAAAACCTTACTGGCCTTAGCAACTTCAGATTGACATAGCATATTGCTGCCTAATTTGTTGTGTATAACAATTCTCAAATCCTTTTCGTGTCTTGTTATCCCTAATTCACTACCATTTAGGGTGTAAGTTGCTTGTGCATCCTTGACCCCGAAGTGCATAACTTTGCATTTATCTACATTAAATTTAATCTGCCATTTTAGTGCCCAGTCCCCCAATCTATCTAAATCCCTCTGTAGCAAAGCAATATCCTGCTCACATTTGATTACTTTACAAAGTTTTGTGTCATCTGCAAACACTAAAATATGGCTTTCAATGCCAATTTCAAGATAATTTATAAATATGTTAAATAGAAGCAGTCCCAAAACAGAACCCTGAGGGACACCACTTACCACTTTTGTGCAGCTTGAAAATGTACCATTAATGACAACTCGATGTACTGTATCCTTAAGCCAATATTCTACCTAAGAACAAGAATATTTATCTAGACCAATTTATTTTAGTTTGAAGACCAACCTATTGTGAGGAAACGTATCAAATGCCTTGGCAAAATCCAAGTAGATCACATCCACTGCAACACCCTGATCTATACTTTTACTTACTTCTTCGTAGAATGCAATTAGGTTAGTTTGACATGACCTGTGCTTCATAAAATCATGTTGATTATTGCTAATAACAAAGTTCTTCCCAATGAATTCCTGAATATTATCCTTTAATATTATCACTTCTTCAGGAAAGCATTTCATTTAAAATGTTTTCATTCCCCCCCCCCCCCCCCCCTCAACCCTCATGACTCCTCTCCTGCAACTGTCAAAAATAACCTTAGTTCTCAGTGAATACTTTTCTAGCAACCTATTTCATTACCCCTACTTATACCCTTTGTGTCACTATCAGAGGCAGCTCTAGACTTTATGAGGCCTTAGGCGAAACTCAAACATGAGGCCCCACTAACAAAAAAGTGTCACATATACACATTGATGTGTCTCTGTGAGCATGGGGTACCTGCTTGAAGTGTGTTGTGTGTATGGGAGGTGATGGTGAGGGGGGTGATGGTGAGAGGGAGGGGGTGATGATGAGAGGGATGATGGTGAGAGGGGGGTGATGGTCAGAAGGGGTGATGGTGACGGGGAAGTGATGGTAATGTGAGAAGGGGGTGATGTTAATGTGAGAGGGAGGGGGGTGATGTGAGAAGGAGGGGGTGATGGTGAGGGAGTGGGTTTGATGTTGATTTTGAGGGTGAGGGAGGGGGGTTGATGGTGAGGGAGGGGGGTTGATGGTGAGGGGGATTAATGGTGAGGGGGTGATGGTGGGGGGGTGATGGTGAGGGTGGTAGTGATGCTGAGGGTGGTGAGAGGGGTGATGCTGAGGGTGGTGATGCTGAGGGTGTGGGGGAGGGTGATACTGAGGATGGTGAGGGGGTGATGCTGAGGGTGGTGAGGGAGGATGATGCTGAGGGTGGTGGGGGGTGATGCTGAGGGTGGTGAGGGAGGTGATGCTGAGGGTGGTGAGGATGGTGATGCTGAGGGTGGTGTGGGGAGGAGAGGCTGAGGGTGGTGTGGGGGTGATGCTGAGGGTGGTGTGGGGAGGGTGAGGCTGAGGGTGGTGTGGGGAGGGTGAGGCTGAGGGTGGTGGTGGGTGGTGAGGCTGAGGGTGGTGGGGGTGATGCTGAGGGTGGTGTGGGGAGGGGGAGGCTGATGGTGGTGTGGGGTGGTGAGGGTGGTAAGGCTGAGGGTGGTGGGGTGGTGAGGTGATGCTGAGGGTGGTGGGGCGGGTGATGCTGAGGGTGGTGGGGGCATGGCGAGGCTGAGGGTGGTGGGGGGATGGTGAGGCTAAGGGTGGTGAGGGCATGGTGAGGCTGAGAGTGGTGGGGGTGGTGAGGCTGAGGGTGGTGGAGGTGATGCTGAGGGTGGTGGGGGAGGGTGATGCTGAGGGTGGTGAGGGGTGATGCTTATGGAGGGTGAAGGGGGGTGATGCTCAGGGTGGTGGGGGAGGGTGATGCTGAGGGTGGTGAGGGTGGTGATGCTGAGGGTGATGCTGAGGGTGGTGGGTGTGATGCTGAGGGTGGTGAGGATGGTGATGCTGAGGGTGGTGATGCTGAGGGTGGTGGGGGGGTGATGCTGAGGGTGGTGGGGGGGTGATGCTGAAGGTGGTGTGGGGAGGGTGAGGCTGAGGGTGGTGGTGAGGCTGAGGGTGGTGGGGGGGAGGCTGAGGGTGTTGTGGGGAGGGTGAGGCTGAGGGTGGTGGGGGTGATGCTGAGGGTGGTGAGGATGGTGATGCTGAGGGTGGTGTGGGGAGGAGAGGCTGAGGGTGGTGTGGGGGGTGATGCTGAGGGTGGTGTGGGGAGCGTGAGGCTGAGGGTGATGTGGGATGGGTGAGGCTGAGGGTGGTGGTGAGGCTGAGGGTGGTGGGGGTGATGCTGAGGGTGGTGTGGGGATAGTGAGGCTGAGGGTGATGTGGGATGGTGAGGCTGAGGGTTGTGATGCTGAGGGTGGTGAGGATGGTGATGCTGAGGGTGGTGTCGGGTGGTGAGGCTGAGGGTGGTGTGGGGAGGGTGAGGCTGGGGGGTGGTGAGGGGGTGAGGCTGAGGGTGGTGGGGTGGTGAGGCTGAGGGTGGTGGGGGGGTGATGCTGAGGGTGGTCGGCGGGTGATGCTGAGGGTGGTGGGGGGTGAGGCTGAGGGTGGTGGGGGGGTGATGCTGAGGGTGGTGTGGGGAGGGTGAGGCTGAGGGTGGTGTGGGGAGGGTGAGGCTGAGGGTGGTGGTGGGTGGTGAGGCTGAGGGTGGTGGGGGTGATGCTGAGGGTGGTGTGGGGAGGGGGAGGCTGAGGGTGGTGTGGGGTGGTGAGAGTGGTAAGGCTGAGGGTGGTGGGGTGGTGAGGTGATGCTGAGGGTGGTGGGGCGGGTGATGCTGAGGGTGGTGGGGGCATGGTGAGGCTGAGGGTGGTGGGGGGATGGTGAGGCTAAGGGTGGTGAGGGCATGGTGAGGCTGAGAGTGGTGGGGGTGGTGAGGCTGAGGGTGGTGGAGGTGATGCTGAGGGTGGTGGGGGAGGGTGATGCTGAGGGTGGTGAGGGGTGATGCTTATGGAGGGTGAAGGGGGGTGATGCTCAGGGTGGTGGGGGAGGGTGATGCTGAGGGTGGTGATGCTGAGGGTGATGCTGAGGGTGGTGGGGGTGATGCTGAGGGTGGTGAGGATGGTGATGCTGAGGGTGGTGATGCTGAGGGTGGTGGGGGGGTGATGCTGAGGGTGGTGGGGGGGGTGATGCTGAAGGTGGTGTGGGGAGGGTGAGGCTGAGGGTGGTGGTGAGGCTGAGGGTGGTGGGGGTGAGGCTGAGGGTGTTGTGGGGAGGGTGAGGCTGAGGGTGGTGGGGGTGATGCTGAGGGTGGTGAGGATGGTGATGCTGAGGGTGGTGTGGGGAGGAGAGGCTGAGGGTGGTGTGGGGGGTGATGCTGAGGGTGGTGTGGGGAGCGTGAGGCTGAGGGTGATGTGGGATGGGTGAGGCTGAGGGTGGTGGTGAGGCTGAGGGTGGTGGGGTGATGCTGAGGGTGGTGTGGGGATAGTGAGGCTGAGGGTGATGTGGGATGGTGAGGCTGAGGGTGGTGATGCTGAGGGTGGTGAGGATGGTGATGCTGAGGGTGGTGTCGGGTGGTGAGGCTGAGGGTGGTGTGGGGAGGGTGAGGCTGGGGGGTGGTGAGGGGGTGAGGCTGAGGGTGGTGGGGTGGTGAGGCTGAGGGTGGTGGGGGGGTGATGCTGAGGGTGGTCGGCGGGTGATGCTGAGGGTGGTGGGGGGTGAGGCTGAGGGTGGTGGGGGGGTGATGCTGAGGGTGGTGGGGGTGGTGGTGAGGCTGGGGGTGGTGGGGGTGAGGCTGAGGGTGGTGGGGGGGTGAGGCTGAGGGTGGTGGGGGTGGTGAGGCTGAGGGTGGCGAGGCTGAGGGTGGTGGGGGCTAGTGAGGCTGAGGGTGATGGGGGTGATGGTGAGGGGGTGAGAGAGAACCTACCTTTACTCCCTGGTGGTCCAGTGGGCTCCCTGTTGGTCCGGTGGCCATTGCTTCCGGTCTGCAGCTTCACAGAGCTGCAGACCATGTAATCTTGCAAGACCATCAGAGCGTTGCCGTGGTAACCAGCGACAACGCTCTGATTGGCCAGTTCTTGCAAGACACGTGGCCTGCAGCTCTGCTCACTGCCAGGCAGACAGGAGGGGCCTCGCACCCGGTGGCATACCGGGCAAGCCGCCAGGCCCCCTCCTGGTTTCAGGTCCTGGGTCACTGACCGAAGACCTGACACAGTCTGCCCACAGGTGGTTTAGGCAGCTGCAAGGCCCCAGCCAGCGCGAGGCCTTAGGCGGCCGCCTAAACTGCCTAATTAGAGAGCCGCCTCTGGTCACTATACCCCACTCCCTCTAGCATATAAGCTCATTGAGCAGGGCCTTCAACCCCTCTGTTCCTGTGCATCCATTTGTCTGGTTACAATTACATGTCTGTTAGTCCACCCATTGTACAGCGCTACGGAATTTGCTCACGCTATATAAATAATAAATAATATTAATAATAATAATAGCCCTTCAAATATTTCCCCAGTCACAGAAGTTAAGCCCACAGGTCTATAGTTTCCAGGCAAGGATTTTTAAACCTTTTCAAATATAGGAACGACGTCTGCCTTCCTCCAATAATCCTGTACAATACCTGAAACAAAAGAATCTTGAAAGATTAAATAAGGTTCACTTATTTCCGCACTTAGCTCCTTAAATACTCGTGAATACCATCAGGCCCCGGAGCTTTATTTACATTAATTTTCTTTAACTGCTAGCACCTTGTCTCGAGTCATCCAATCACAAGTTATCTGCAAGTTTTTTGCAGCAATCATTTGTATATCTCTTGCCATAGGCAGTGGTGTATCCTGGTTTTATGCTGCCCTAGGCAGGACAAAATTCAGGCGCCCCCCTCCCCCCCTCCCCACCCAACCCTTCCCCCCGCGCCACCCCACCCAACCCTTCCCCCCGCCCCGCATTCTAAATACACACACACACATTCACTGACAGATACGCATACACTAGCTAACAGAAACACACACACACACTAACAGACACACTAACAGACACACTCACACTCAGTAACAGACAAACACACTCACTAACAGACACACTAACAGACACACTCACACTCAGTAACAGACAAACACACTCACTAACAGACACACTAACAGACACACTCACACTCAGTAACAGACAAACACACTCACTAACAGACACACTAACAGACACACACTCACTCACTAGCAGACAAACACACTCACTAACAGACACATTAACAGACACACACTCACTCACTAGCAGACAAACACACTCACTAACAGACACACACTCACTCACTAGCAGACAAACACACTCACTAACAGACACACTAACAGACACACACTCACTCACTAGCAGACAAACACACTCACTAACAGACACACTAACAGACACACACTCACTCACTAGCAGACAAACACACTCACTAAAAGACACACTAACAGACACACACCACTCACTCACTAGCAGACAAACACACTCACTAACAGACACACTAACAGACACACACTCACTCACTAGCAGACACACACACTCACTAACAGACACACTAACAGACACACACTCACTCACTAGCAGACACACACTCACTAACATACACACACACAGTCAGACACACACACTAACAGACACACACAGTCAGACACACACACTAACAGACACACACACACAGTCAGACACACACACTCACTAGCACACACACAGACTAACAGACACTCTCACAGACACAGACACTCTCACAGACACACTCACAGACACTCTCACAGACACAGACACTCACAGACACTCTCACAGACACTCTCACTCTCACAGACACTCTCACTCTCACAGACTCACTCTCACAGACTCACTCTCACACTCACAGACTCACTCTCACACTCACAGACTCACTCTCACTCTCACAGACTCACTCTCACAGACTCACTCTCACTCTCACAGACTCACTCTCACTCTCACAGACACACTCTCACAGACACACTCTCACAGACACACACACTCACCCACATTAACATTTTTTTTTATGTTTATTTATACACCCCCCCCACCCTCCTTACCTTTGGGAATGCTGGGGGGGTGTCTCTGCAGAGGTGTGTTTCCCTGGTGGTCCAGTGGCTGCTGGGCGGTCGGGCGGCGAGGGAATGGGAAATGCTGGGGGGGGGGGTGTCTCTGCAGAGGTGTGTTTCCCTGGTGGTCCAGTGGCTGCTGGGCGGTCGAGCGGCGCGGGCGGCGAGGGAGCACTTCCTCTGAGCTGTCTGCTCGGCTCCCTCGCGCGCCGCCTGCAGAGTGAGGCTGGAAGGCGGAGCCGGAATATGACATCATATTCCGGCTCCCAGCCTCACTCTGCGGCGCGCGAGGGAGCTGAGCAGAGAGCCGCACCGCCCGACCGCCCAGCATGTCTGTTAGCCGACCGCCCAGCATGTCTGTTAGCCGCGAGGCTAACAAGGCATTTGCCCTGGGCATTTGGGGGCGGCGTTTTTTGCCGCCCCCTGGAAAATGCCGCCCAAGGCAAATGCCTTGTTAGCCTCGCGGCTAATACGCCCCTGGCCATAGGATCCTCATTAAAATATACTGAAGTTGGTTAAAATACATCCGTTCTTCCTGCTGGATCCTTTTTGTGCTCCATTTTCTGAATTTCTCCTCTGGGTTCCTTTGCCTCTCCCTCCTCATAACACCAAGTACTTATTACTCTGTCAGCATGGCTGACAGGACTGCGTTGAACCCCTCCTGAGCATGCTTCTTCCAAACTGGCATTGAGGTCCAGGTATCCATCAGTTGCACACTGTATAGAGAGACACAGGCGTTGCACAGAAAAACAGATATATCCCCACCTCTCTGTCTTATATCCTTGCCTATCTGCACATGTGCATTGTTACACTGATACTGAGATGTTGGATCTGAATGCAGACTTAGTAGTAAACAGACTTTTGCACAGCGAGAACATTTGTCTCAGCTGAATAATTTTTTTTCTGTAAATAGTTGCAGGACACCACAATTAAAGCTGAATGTCAGCTCTGCTCAGCAGAATTTCGGGACAAAGATTTAAATTCGGAAACTGAATAAGAAGTACAAAAAAGGGAGGGAAAATGGGACAATTAGTGTGCTTCTAAATATATATTGGAAGGCGTAGCCTGAAGTTGTGGGAGGGGTTACCCGGCTATTTAAACTCAGGCCCCCTACACCACAGGGCTGATGCTGCCTGGTTCATGACTACTTCCGGTTCAAAGGTCATCAACACAGACTGCCTAAAAACTCCAAACAAGCTGGTCTGGGCCTACTGTGGCTCCCATGCCGATCGGACCAAGTTTTTCCCTGCTCCAACAACTCCCATCCTGCTGTTCCAGCCACATGCGGTCAGAGACTCCCACGCTGATTGGTCCAAGTTCTCCCTGCTCCAACAACTCCCATCACGCTGTTCCAGCCGCATGCGGTCAGAGACTCCCAGGACGATCGGACCAAGTTCTCTCTGCTCCAACAACTCCCATCATGCTGTTCCAGCCACATGCAGTAAGAGACTCCCACGATGATTGGACCAAGTTCTCCCTGGTCCAACAACTCCCATCATGCTGTTCCAGCCACATACGGTCAAAGTCTCCCAAGCCGATTGGACAAGTTCTCCCTGCTCCAACAACTCCCATCATGCTGTTCCAGCCACATGCGGTCAGACTCCCACGCCGATCGGACCAAGTTCTCCCAGCTCCAACAACTCCCATCATGCTGTTCCAGCCACATGCGGTCATTGACTCCCACGCTGATCGGACCAAGTTTTCCCTGCTCCAACAACTCCCATCACGCTGTTCCAGCCACACGCAGTCAGAGACTACTCACCTCCTCTCCAGAACTGGCTGTTCGTTCCCCCTGGCGCTATGAGACCCCTTACCGGCTTATCGGGCCTTTTCCTGGACCAAACCTCCGTGTTCACCAAGTCTGGATACTTTCCAGCCACATAGCTGACCTCTCGTTTGTTTCCTGTACCAGTCAAATCCACGAACCGTGAGTCTGCCTGTACGGGCCAAATCCATGAACACACAATTGTTCACACGTTTATGTTTTTACATACCGTCTATTCTGGACTTTTTCCCGTTCAGGACTTAAGTCAGTTCACCTACTCCTGCCTGCTCTTTGTTCCATTCCTATTCGCTAGTTTCTTTTCGTCAAATTTCTACCGAACTAGTCTCCAGTCTATCTCAATTACATGCTTCCATCTTCCATTCCATGCTTCCATCAACGGCCACCACAATCATAGTACCAATTCGTTAGTTTTACACTGTTCCCTGATACATGAAATGTCCAGGTTCTTTAGCCTGCTACTAGTTATCCTTACATGCCCCCTGTAGTTCTGTTATATTTGCTATGTTTCTTGTTATTATTTACAATTGTGCATGGATATTGTCAGTTTCCCATTACTAATTCAGCTCTGGTAAGCATTTAATATTCACTACATATATAGATATATCATATATATAGATATATCATATATCGCATATGTCTTATTCTATCACTTATGGACCTGGTACTGTTCTGAGGCAGTCATCACGTTCACATTTGTTACCATGTGTTATGGCCAATCTGTATACTTGCTCCCACGATAGGTATATTACTTATTTGGAGGACGATCACCTATTCGCTAAACCTTTTTTGTAACACGCCACACTCCTATGTTCATATGTATCGTCATGTTCCCTGGGACAAACCCTAGTGTACCAGGCTTTACCATACCATCATATGTTCCCCCTGACTCTACGTCAAAATAATCACGTATTATGCATAAAGGTTATTTACTCATTGCTGCTATATTCTACTCAAGCAAGTTCATCATCCTAACCGACCCTTGTATCACTAAACCTACAGCAACTCCACTCTAACTGTTCTATGTTACATCAGCCAACGCTGGCACGCAATTCCTTTGCCAGGCCGTACACAGGCCCACGCCCGGGGATCCTTAATTCCCCACACATACACCCCCCTTCCCATGCTGGCACGGCCATAATTAAATATTCTAAGTCCTACCGGGATAGCTCAAAACTGCCATCATAGCTTGGTATTCCATATCCCCCTATATGTATTTTAGCTAAAGAAGTCACAGGACCAATTAGCGGTCACTCATGACTCTGCCTATCCCCCATTATTGTCGCAGTATTGGTTAAACACTCCCCATGGTCTCTGGTAATGGCCTAGGATCCTCACCCTACTCACTTATAGGGATATTTGATTTATGTCCTATGAATCTTGTACCCACCATCGTAGGGTCAGGATTCTAACAACTATGTCCTCAGGTTACCTATTCATAGACCAGCCTCAAGAACAACCACCCCGATTATACAGGCGTATTTTGTTCACAGTAAGTCAAGCCCAATTCCAGTTCCAACTTGCCTCCCACCATCATTCCCCTTTAGGTTCTCCAATATCTCATTCCTCTGGCAAGGAAACCACATTCTACCCCAAGCAAGGTATGTTTACCCACCTCGCTACTACCCATTACCCGTCCCATTCTCGGATCCGCTATGTCAGCTATCGGCCTGGTACCCAGCTATGCCAGTAACTAGCCTCATCATAATCAGTTCCGTGAGGCCAACACCCATCTTCATCCACATATGGAGGTACACGCCCCTCGGCCCAACACATAGCTAACGCCTCACATCAACCTCTCCAGGTTACGAGTTAGGGCCTCACCCAGCATGGCCTCTTATATTGACTCTTTTTACAGTCCCCAAGAGGCCAACGTTCTTGCCACACCTTTCAGTGGCCCCTGCCCACTAGTCCAAATCACATGAAGTCAAACCGTTGATATCCACTCTACTTGCCTCCATACATAACATCAACGATGGACTACAGAGACGGGAATCTCCACAGGCACTGATGCACATCCCAGCCACAGGACTCCCAAATCCCTCTCATGGTTATGTTATCCTTTCAAATCCCTCCCTTAGCACATCAGTTTACATTATTACTCCCTCATACTTTGTGTCCCTGACCATACGCAAAGACATCTGGAAAGGTTAATTTAGTCTCCTTATTGATTGCCTCCCACGATGTCTTAGAGTACAAGTCTTACTACTACGATGATCTGTACGTCGTTCTATACACCAGAATCCCAGACTCAATCAGAAACTCACTATCCCAGAATTCATCCTAGCCTTCAGACTTTTGTGATGTAAGTGGCTCTACTTCTCCTAACCATAGAGAAGGTTTGCATCGACAACCTGGAGTTTTACCTCTAAGCACAGCCTTTCTGTCACTCAGTCGACTTCTACATCAAGGTTTCCACACACCAGTTCCACACAGGTCTGGTCACACTCCTGTCCGGTATTCACGAGTGTCAGAACCTTCTGTCTGCATTAATAGACCCCGCAACACAATCACGTTGCTTAAGAAGGTATTCAACCATATTAATTACCCACCCCTAGCCTCAACTCATTGATTTCCTCTAAGGAATTCTCCCAGCACTATGCCAAAGGGGTTGACCAGAGCTTGGGTGGGCAAGACAGACATTTCCTATGCCTCCAAGCTTCTACCTATTCAGCCATCCCAAGGGCATGTTCATGGCATTTTATGGAGGGATTGTCATGAATTTCCCACACGTGTAACTTTTAGAGCAAAGAGTAACCCCAAGCTGTTTATCTTATTTGCTAACACACTATGTTGACTAACACTCAATATTAGCGAATGTCCTGCAGTCACCGGTTATCTTAGATAACTTCCTCATGATAGAACGCCCTCACTCCGCTCTGGTTAGTATTCACAAGACGATGGCACTTTTCCTCACTATGGGTTCCACTTTCACAAACTGACCTTCTTAGGCATTCATCTTGACACTAATAAGCTACAGAACATGTCCACCTACAGAGAAGGTACAGCGCATCGGAGTCCTGGGAACCTTTCCTTCTGAAGAACAAGCGGGGAGGGTGGGGGGAGAATGGATCTACAGTCCTACTGGGCACATTGAGGTTTGCCATTATTCTGCACATTTATTTCCCGACCGCTGAGTCTTCTTCCCACCGACAGTTGCATTCTGGCACTAGTTGTAAGCAGACCTACACATATTGCTCAGGTTCATACCACATTGGATTGGGGGCCAGGTTATTCCCGCCATTTCTCATAATTTCCCAGTTACATGGACCAATGCGTCTGCACACACTGATTTCACAGCCAATTTGGTGACTTTTGGTTCTGAGTTGCCTGGCCAGTTGAGAAAATTTCTATTCCTCGTCAACATTTCTTTGGAATCTGCCCCATAGTGGCCGCCTACAAGGCCTGGGGAGGCATGATCGGATAGGGGAAGTCAAGTGATTTTCTGACACTAAAGCAGCTGGCTATACCCACATTCCATGGCTTAATACTGCACTAACTCGCCTCATGGCATTTGGCAGATTTCTGGATTGAGCTGCCCTCTCTGATTATACATCACAAGCATACAATAGAGATTTCACCTTTACAACAAGTTTACCACCGATTACCATAAAACCAATATTCGTTCACTAGTCACCATTGCGACACTCCTCTCCTTTTTGCCCACACAATTTATAAAATCTCTCTTAACACTACAAAACTTACCTGGCTGGCTACACCATGTCTTAAGTGCCCATCCTAGTACCAAACAGTTCACATCCTCTTGCCATATGTAATACGTAGGGACAATCCTACGGGCAATAAGGTGCCGGTCAAAATGTCAGACCTTTACAGGTTATCACTCACAGGACCAAAATCTCAATATGCCCCTATTTAACTGCAGGGCAAACCACTCACTACAGCTAAATTCATAATGTACCTCAGAACCCTCTTAACTAGGCGGGGACTCAACCCCAATGCCTTTTCGGGACATTCCTCCAGAATCAGGGCAGCATCAGCTGCTTCCAGAAAAATGTCCCTGCTCACACCATAAACATTAGGATGCTGGAAATCCACAGTATAATACTAGATACATACCACAACCAGAGCTAGAGTTGAGTAGGTAAAGCCGTTATGAATCTTGCAACGTAAAGATGTGTAATAAGGTATCTTATTCAACTTTTTGCCCTCTTTTATTACAGGCCTACCCGATACGTTGGTTTCGGCACACCACAACCGACTTGCTCATATATCTAACTTATCATGTATACGGCTTTTGTCCCCGACTACAAATTGGAAGGCGTAGCCTGAAGTTGTGGGAGGGGTTACCCGGCTATTTAAACTCAGGCCCCCTACACCACAGGGCTGATGCTGCCTGGTTCATCCCTCCCACCTCTCCCCTTATACATATTACTATTACAGGTGGGCCCTCTTTTATTACAGGCCTACCCGATACGTTGGTTTCGGCACACCACACCCGACTTGCTCATATATCTAACTTATCATGTATACGGCTTTTGTCCCTGACTACAAACATAGCATAGTATTTTCCCACTATATGGTTCACAAATCAAGTGAAAAAGTCCTTAATAGAGGGAAAATAGGAGGAGTAGAAAATAAAAAGCTATATTTATATATTTTCTATTTATTAAACAAATCCTGTTTTTTTTTCTTTTAATTGCTCGCTTCTCACTTAATCTAAGGAAAAAAGTCAGCATTTAGTGCAATCAATTATATTTTATTTTTGTGCCACAGAAAGAATTAAGAATCCCAACCTTAAATCAAGTTTTTTGGGCATTGTGGTTCAAGTTTGTCAAGTTTGTTTGTTCAAGTCTGGCATTGTGGTTCAGGTTTGTCTGTGATTCAGGTACATTTTGACTTGTCGTTTCAGAATTTGGCCAATCACCCAATCAGCCCAATTTCAGCCAAACTGAAGTTCAGTCTGAAACAAATCTCCATGTCTAGTAGTAAATGTCCACTGCAAAGATATCGCCCATTACCTACTGCTGCCAGCAGGAGTGACTGTTTCCTGGCACATAGAAGCCTAGCTAAGTGCAAATACCAGTGGTTCTTCTTTATACATTGAGTGGCAGCTTTGATTAGCATAAAATATGTATAATAGCTAAAAATACTATTGTTCTGACACTTGAAGAGATCTAGAACTAAAGAGATGGACATCTGTGGTTTTGCAAAAATGTCACCCTTTGGTAATGCCTAAGGCTATTACATGTGTGTATCATGTATGTATAAGAGTGAGATTAAATAGTATGAGAGTTATCATTTGCAATCTATTTCAGAGTATGTTGTGAGTATGAATTAAACCTTTTGATGTAGTAAAACAAACTTGATGGAGGAGACAGCCACCTGAGAAAAATGGAAGAAAGAACTGTAATAAAGTATAATAAACAAACAAGACAGAAGGGAGGGGGATGAACCCAAAAGCATAAGGGTGGGGCAATATTCGCGTCCGTGTCTTTCATAAAATCATGACTTTTCATCATGAAATGGCAAAATCATGTAATTTTATCTCAAAACACGGAGGCTTATATTGTGCAAGTTCAAAGCTGTGCAACCACAGAAGAGAAAACATGACTTGCTTAAAGTAAAATATGCTGAAAGTAGACTCCTGTGACCAATCAACAGAATGCATCAAGTTCTCCCGGCTGTTCCCCCAGGGACACCTATGAGGCAGATGCCCTACAGCTGAGTGGGCCCTGAACCAAGAGACATCCACACCATTGGACAACAATACCCACTTGACCCAGAGTAGGGCTAGAGACAGGGTAACAGGGGTACCGTAAGACGAGAAACAAAGGGAAAGCATCTAGAGGACGGTGGGAGGCAGTCCTGCTTTCGCACTCCCGAAGGCAAGAGATCGGGTACAATGCAGCCTATAAGGGAGTGCAGGGAAAAACACGGAACGGCAGGATGTCTTAGTGCACCTGTAAATATCAAGCTCCACACCTCTCGGAGTAAAGGCGCGGGCCCATTCTAGAACTTGAGCGTTGGACACACGCTTGCATGACACCAGGCAAAATAAAGTCACCAGTTTGGCAGACAACGGATAAAAAGAAACAGCTCTGCATTTGGAGGCCAGGACTCCTGTTGAGAGTAACTGGAGAATCTCCATCACAGGTTCTGAAATGAGATCCAGGTTCTGAGACACGCGCCAGGCTGAGCAGTAAGCGGCCCTAGTACCAGTGGCACATCAACCCACCAGAAGGTGTCTAGCTGAGACCTAGGACATACTAAATTCCCCTAAAGTCAGCCATGCCAACAGTGGAAGCCATCCTTCGGGCACCAGATGGTGAGCATGGCCATCTAGGAACCTTCATGGCCAATTCCAGGACCTGAGGGTCCAGCCAGAAGGGGCCATGAGAAGACACTTTGCCCACTGAGAACAGATCTGAAGAAGCTTCCTAGGCAGCATGGAGAATGGGGGAAAGGCATAGTGGTGAGTTCCCCTCCAATCCTGAGGAAAAGCGTCCACCATCAGAGAGTACAGGTCTGGCCGCCAGCTGAAGAAGAGGAGCAGTTACAAGCTGGGGTGCGCAGTGAACATGTCCAGGTTGAGCAGACCTCACAGCATTAGAAGGGAGAGAAACACAGAAGAATTGAGTTTCCAGTTGGCTGTGACGTAGGAGAGATCAGGCATGTATTCCACTTGAGCCAAACAGAAATCCTGTGTGCCCCACATTGTCCATGAGCACAACCGTCAGAAAACACCCAAAATTTCAAACAGTTGACTTGCAGGCGGGATCAGCTTAGGCTCGATCTTAAACAATCTAGCCTTCAGCCTCTCTATTGAAAGGGAGGTATTAACATTCCTAGCCTGGTAAAAAGTCAGATGGACACAACCCCGCATCAGCTGCGGATCTACAGGGCGGCCGTCACAAATGGCCGCCTTTGCCAATTCAAATATGTCCAGGTGCTTGTCTTGGCCAACTTTCAAGGCTGATTCTAGGTCTTTACGGGGGTTCCACTCCAGCTTAGTCAGAGACTGGACCATCTTAGGTAAACTTCAGGTGTATCACACACATGTCCTGCCATCAAAGGGTAAGGGCATTCAGCTGAGTGCCTATTCCAAGTAGCCTTAGAGAGGGGGCTCCTAACCCTTAACTAGCAAGTAAGATATAATATGGTCAACAGGAACTTACTCTGCCAACCGGGGATGATGCAGTTTTCCAGGTCAACGAGCGGATCACCCAAGGGATCCATAATAGCTTTTGTATGGTTTAGAATTGTCTTTTAGAGCATGTGAAGGGGCGGGGCTATGATTAGGGAAATTGCCCACATACTCGGCAGCAGGAGAGCTGTCATCAGACACCGAAGCAGATTCCATCAAAGCCTCCTATTGAAAACCAAATTCAGATTCAAAGTCACTATCAGGTAGTACTCTGGCACTTTTCCATTTACGCGTCCATTCTGCCTGACGCGGTAAGGCTTGTTTGCGTTGGTATTAACGCTATCATGGATGGCTTTACGACCATCAGTCAACATTGCATGCGAAGGCAAGTGGCATGTCTTAGCAATCACCTTCTTGCCTATTGCAGTAGCAGACATAGTCTGGGGGCCAGAAGGGCCAGCCCTTGCAGTGATGGTTGGCCCTTAGAGGGGGCAGGGTGTACCTGAACCAATGTCTGGTCAATCGATTTGGAAATGTTAAAAAAAGACCACTCTACGTAATTGCATCACATAGGGAAAGGTGAAAGCAGCAGCAACATCCCCAGGGGAAAGGGGGGCATGATCCCTGGGCTCTGGGGAGGGTGAGAAGCATTCAGTTCAGGGCTGTGACATTCCCCACCATCCCTACTGATAACAAGGGGAACATACTGTCAGACTGGGACATGCTGAAGCCAGAAAAAGGCTTCAACAGATTATACACATTAGGCAGATAGAAAAAAACACCAGTGTAGGGATATGGAGAGCAAACACAGACCAGGATGCTACACAGTACATGGGAGAACCACAGTAGGGGCCTGCATGCAGCACACCATGTGGGAGCACCCAGCAGGGACCAACAGGCCTGGTGCAGCACAGCTCACTGGAGCACATAACAGGGACAAGCAGACCTGGGTGCAACACAGCTCACTGGAGCACACAGCAGGGACCAACAAACCTGGGTGCAGCACAGCTCACTAGGACATCCAGCAGGGACCAACAGGCCTGGGTGCAGCACAGCTCACAGGAACACACAGCAGGGACCAACAGGCCTGGGTGCAGCACAGCTCACTGGAGCACATAGCAGGGACAAGCAGGCCTGGGTGCAACACAGCTCACTGGAGCACACAGCAGTGACAAGCAGGCCTGGGTGCAACACAACTCAATGGAGCACACAGCAGGGATCAACTGGCTGGGGTGCAGCACAACATGTGGGAGCACACAGAAGGGGCACACCAACCTGGTACAGCACACAGCATGTGGGAGCACCCAGAAGATACACACAGGCCGCTTGGATACAGCACAGCCCATATGAGCACATAGCCGCACACTGGCCAGAAACCACACAACCAGAAAGGGTTATGACCTAGTGAGAAAAAGGCTAAATAAATCCTCAATGGGGAAAAAACTGTAGTTGTAAAAGGTACAGGGGAAGAAATTAAAGGCCCAGACGGGGCACAAGACATGAAGGGTGAGAGAAACAATGCATATAAATTATATACATAGATAAAACACAAGGGAGGTAAACTGTACTTAAATGGACACTGTAGGCACCAGTGGCGTACACACAACCCATGGGGCCCCGGTGCGAAAACTGATCCGGGGGGCCCCCCCTCCCCCCGCGCGAGCGCTTACTCTGCGCAGGCTGGAGCCGCAAGACATGGCGGCGGGCACCTGGTCGCAGGGCTGCGACCCATGCGACCGCGGTATGTATGCCAGTGCATGCATAAACACATACACTTAAAGGACCACTACAGACACCCAGATCACATCAGCTCAATGAAGTGGTCTGGGTGCCAGGTCTCTCTAGTTTTAACCCTGCAGCTGAAAACATAGCAGTTTCAGAGAAACTGCTATGTTTCACTGAGGGTTAATCCAGCCTCTAGTGGCTGTCTCATTGACAGCCGCTAGAGGATTTTCTGCGATTCTCACTGTGAAAATCCCAGTGAGAAGACGCTGAACGTCCATAGGAAAGCATTGAGTAATGGTTTCCTATGGGCGGTTTGAATGCGCGCGTGGCTCTTGCCACGCATGTGCATTCGGAGCTGAAAGGCGGATGGGGACGGAGAGATCCCCAGCGTTAAGGGAGTCCGGCGCTGGAGAAAGGTAAGTGCTTAAGACACACACACACGAACAGACGCACACATTTACTGACAGACACACACTCAGTGACAGACGCACACAAACATACTCCGTAACACACACTCTAACACACACACTCACTAACACACACACTCACTAACACACACACTCACTAACACACTCACTAACACACTCACTAACACTAACACACTCACTAACACTAACACACACTCACTAACACACACTCACTAACACTAACACACACTCACTAACACTAACACACACTCACTAACACACACACTCACTAACACTAACACTAACACACACACACTCACTAACACACTCACTAACACTAACACACACACTCACTAACACTAACACACACACTCACTAACACACTCACTAACACTAACACACACACTCACTAACACACTCCCTAACACACACACTCACTAACACTAACACACACACTCACACTAACATACTCAAACGTTTTTTTTTTTTATTTAATCCCCCCAGCCTCCTTACCTGTGGGAGAGCTGGGGGGGATTCCCTGGGGTCCAGTGGTGTTGCTGGCCAGGCTGTCACCCGGCTTGCTGGCGGGCGCGCGAGGGAGCACTGTCCCCTGGGTGCTCCCTCTTCAGCTCCCTCGCGCGCTGCATACTGATGACGTCATCTTCCGGCTCCGGTTTCAGTGCGGTGCGCGAGGGAGCTGAAGAGGGAGCACCCAGGCCAGGGGACAGTGCTCCCTCGCGCGCCCGCCAGCCAGCCGGGTAACAGCAGGGCCAGCCTCGGGGGGCCCGGAGGTGGCCGGCTCCTGGGCCCCCCAGCAGAAGAGGCTGGCCCTGTGGGTACATACCTGGGTCGCAGGGCGGCCGGGCCCCCTGGTGGGCCGGGCCCGGTCGCAGCTGCGACCCCTGCGACCCTGGTATGTACGCCACTGGTAGGCACATAGACCACTTCAGCTAATTGAAGTGGTCTGGTTGCTGTGTCCCTTTTGCACCTAGTGCTGCAATGTAAATCATTGCAGTTCCAGACAGCTGCAATGTTTACATTGCAGCACTAAGTCTGCCCTCTGTGGGAGCTTCCGGATTCATAACGGACTTTTGGTCTGTTATCTGACGCTGGACGTCCTCACAGACCTCCAGTGTAAAATTTTACCCATAGGAAAGCATTAAATAATGCTTTCCTATGGGGAGGTCTAATGCGCGCACAGCCATTCCGCACATGCGCATTGATGTCAGCGGGGGAGGAGCGTTGGCGGAGCCTGATCTAGCGGTAAGTAGCTGAAGGGGTAAGTAGCTGAAGGATTCTCTAGTGACGGGTTTGTTTTCCTGGCACTGGAGAATCCCTTTAACTTGCATCCAAGGGAGCATCAAAGAAAGAGGAAGTTGAGAGGTGTGATCCTGGATTATAGGGATGGCTGCTTATGAGGGGGGGTTGGAGTTTGGGAGGTCTCATATTAGCATCCTTTTTTCCTATTGGTTGTTCTTTGCTGCTGTATGTTAAGTAAAGAGCTATGCACAATATGAGCCTCCATGTCTTGAGATAAAATGTACTTATCATCATGACGTACAGCCAGTGGCGTACATACCGCAGTCGCAGGGGTCACAGCTTCGACTAGTCCTGTCACTCCATTGGGCCTGGCCACTCTGCAGACCCCTGCGGCCAGGTGCCCGCCACCATGTTTTGCAGCCCCGGCCCGCGCGGTATAACCACCCGGGCCGCACATTAAAGGGCCCGTCGGGTGGCCCATGCTGATAGAGCCACCCGATGGCTTTGGATTCCCAGTGGGCCCGGTCATCACTGCAGCGCTTTAGCAGCGCAACCGGGCCCCCTTTGATGACATCACAGCTGGGAGGAAGTCACTCCTCCCAGCTTACAACGGGAGCCGCACGGGTGGAAGAGAGGAGGGAGTCAGAGTGGTAACTCTGACTCCCATCAGGCTGAGCCACTACTGGACCCCATGGAAGTTACCCTCCTGCATCTAAAAGGTAGGAAACAGGAGGGTGACTAAAATATTTTGTATATGTGTGTGTTTGTTTGTATGTATGTATATATGTGTGTGTGTGTGTCTGTATGAATGTTTCTCTGTATATGTGTGTGTGTGTGTCTGTGTGTGTGTGTATGTCTGTCTGTGTATGTGTGTTTGTATGTGTGTCTATATATATGTCTCTGTGTGTGTGTTTGTATGTATGTGTATGTATGTATGTATGTGTGTCTGTATATATGTGTCTGTGTATGTGTGTGTTTGTATGTATGTATGTGTGTGTCTGTATATATGTTTCTGTGTGTATGTGGCTGTATGTATGCATGTGTGTGTATACAGTGGTGTACATGCAGGGGTTGCAGGGGTCGCAGCTACGACCGGGCCCATCAACTAAGGGGGGGCGGCCTCTCGTTGCCATGTGTTCCGGCCCATGCGGTGTAACTGCCGGGAGGGATGGAGAGGGGAAGGCCACTGAGCACAGCTAAGCTTTATTGGAATTTGTAGTTTAGCTAACTGGTTTCATGCATAGAAAGCAGATAACCTTGCTAATTTCTACAAAATTCTGTTCTTAGCAGAATTTGTAAACAGAACTTACTAGGAACCTACTAATCAGACCCCCACATCACACATACACACACAAAC
Organism: Pelobates fuscus; assembly: GCF_036172605.1. NCBI lineage: Eukaryota > Metazoa > Chordata > Amphibia > Anura > Pelobatidae > Pelobates > Pelobates fuscus. The sequence continues at coordinate 63,702,676 of NC_086321.1, forward strand.
ACTTAAAGAAGCACTATAGGGTCAGGAACACAAACATGTATTCCTGACCCTATAATGTTAAAATCACAATCTAGCCACCCTGTCCCCCTCATGCCTCCCTAAATATAGTAAAATCTTACTTGTCTTCAAGCCTGAAGCTGCAGGCTTTGTCCCCGTTTCCTTTAGACCTGCCACTGCCTGCTGACATCAGCAGAAGTGGTAGGCTGATCCAATCACAATGCTTCCCCATAGGATTGGCTGAGACTGACATAGAGGCAGGGGGCAGAGCCAGCACAATTCAAACACAGCTCTGGCCAATCAGCATCTCCTCATAAAGATTAATTGAATCAATTAATCTCTATGAGGAAAGTTCAGTGTCTGCATGCAGAGGGTGGAGACACTGAATGTTTGGATGCATTTTAGGCAGCCATGTCCCAGGAAGGATCTCTAACAGCCATCTAAGGAGTGGCCAGTGAAGTTATCCCTAGACTGTAATGTAAACACTGCATTTTCTCTGAAAAGACAATGTTTACAGCAAAAAGCCTGAAGGTAATGATTATGTGGTGGAATCTCGGTAAAAATAAATTTAGTAGGCCGAGATTACCACGTGGCATGTGTACGTGCATATGCTGACGTATCGATCAGTTGGTTGCACGAGGCAAGATACGATCAGTAGTGTACGGAGCATGTGCAAGAATACAGGATATAGTATTCCCCTCCTCCATTGTGCTGGACAGGCCATGCGGTCAAACAGGAAGTTAATTCTTATTTGTGTTGATTGGTTAAGAGAATGTGCGGGTGGAGCTTAATATGGGAGGAGTTATATGCCTATATAAGGAGCCTGCACTATTGTCCGGGGCTCAGAACTTGTGGTATTTTGGTGACGCTAGTCCCTCTGAGTCCCGATCGGTGATCCAATAAAGAATCTCTTCCTTCCTGAAGAAACCTGTGTCCATCTCTCTGTGCTTGGCTTCCGTCAGTTTCTCCGGTATCATTTGGTGCATTGGCCGGGAAGCTCATCGTTCAACGGTAGCTGAGAGGCAGAGGCGTGAGACGGTCTATCTTTGCCCACGTTCTCTACGGCTGCACCCCTGAACTTCTGCGTGGACCTCCCTTTGTCTCGGCGCCACTGGGCCGTTGTCCAGGAGATCATCGGCCTCTACGTGAGAAGTGCTGGGGTGTCCCCGTCGATGAGTGTGAACTCAGGTTCAGGAACGAGGAGGTAAGACAACTGCTGTTTTAGACGGCAGGACCCACTAGGGGTATACCGATTGTGCGGTAGGCCCAAAGGGGTTTTGAATCTGTGTATCTGCCCCCTCTGTCGGAGGGAAGGAGCGAAGGCGCACCGCTCGATCGAACGCTCTTTAGTCAGACCGTTTGATTCTGTTAGTCAGGCGGGGCTCTGGTGTAAATAGCCCTAGCCGGACACCGGTGTCTTGTCTAGACTAGCGTTCTAGGGTGTACATTTTGTTCGCTAGGTCGGAGGGACCGGGAGACTAAGCGGCGTCTGTGTAAATTCGGTTCGCTAGTTCTCATCCTATCTGGGCTAAGTGGGAAGGCGTGTAAATTTGGAACCCACTAGACTTTTGATAGTGCGACTAAGAGGCGTCTGTGTAAATTCGGTCCTCTAGCTCGCTATATATGTGGTGATTGGGCAGTGTGGCTAACCAAAACGTATGTAGATTGTTTTTAGGTAGTCCATTCAAGGTACTGGCCAATAGTTTAGTTGGGAATTGTAAATGTGTTAACGATTGTTTTAGTAAAGTGTATATCTTGTTAGATAGCGCGAGCTCAGCCGTCTAGCGAGAGTGTTAATAGTGTGTTGCTGTATTATAGTGCACGGTACCATAACCCTGTATATTTACTGACACTGTATATAAGTACTAATCATTGTCGTCAATTGCATGTTTTAACACCATAACCACTAATAATTGTATTGTGACCTTAACTTGTGCTTTGACCTATGCTAACCGTACTGTAACCGCTATTTGTAAAAGACGATGTTACTGGGGTGTGTTATAGACGGGTAATTCGTATATAGAGAATTATAGCGTGGGTGACTGTATAGTTACGCCAAAGGGCATAATATTGATTATATAGTGACTGGTGTAACAGCTGTGTGTGTACGGGAATTCCCTGAGTGTTTATTGTTATTGTGTACGTTTCACTTGGTAACCGTACCACGTGGTGCTGTTGCCAGAGGAAACGGGTGTGACTGTTGAATAGTACGCGTGTATAGTATTCGTTGTCGACGACGTTCCATTGTTAAGTATGGGTGCGTCGCAGTCAACGATTCCGGATCCCTTAGGTTGTATGGTGAAGAATTTTAAAAAGGGATTCAAAACTTGTGATTTTGGGGTTAAGATGTCTCCTGTACGTTTAGTTACTTTGTGCACTAGGGAGTGGCCTACTTTGGTTGCGGCATGGCCGCCACGTGGCAGTTTGGATCCAACTCTGGTACAGCGCTTACATGTGGCTGTATCAGGTAGGCCTGAACTTTACGGCCAGTTTCCTTATATTGACTGTTGGAGACAGGCCGTAAATGACTCGCCAAAATGGCTCCAGACATGCCACGAGGAGCAGTGTCGCCTCATGGTAGCTAGGACTTGTTCGTCCACTAGGACTGGTGTTAGGCCCATTTTGGACACGCCCCCTGAGTCCGAGATCCCTTTGCCGCCCCCTTACTTTCCGTTAAGAGGAAGTGACGCAAACGCAGGAAGTCCTGCACCCCTCCCCTCATTACCCTCATCCACTTCCGCTTCCTCCTCCAGTACAGGATCCACCCCCCCTCGTACTAAATCTCCCCTTCCGGAACCAGAACCCACCCCCATTAGAAACGAATATCCTGATTTGGCGCCACTTCAGACTTCCGGTCAAGCTTCCTCTAGCTCGGCTCGAAGTGTTTTATTTACAACCTTTTCCCAAAGCCAACCTCCCACATCCCCATACCCTATCTCTCCCCGACCGGAACCCATGACTGACGCCTCTCTACGTAGCCCCATCCAAACCCGACAGTTGACTGGTGCCCAACAATTAAAGCACTATCAGATGCCTCTTCGTCTGAATCCCGGGTCAGCTTATATCGATGCCGCAGGTCAAATGGCACACGCTGACCCAGTCTTCGTATATGTCCCATTCACCACAACCGATCTTTTAAACTGGAAGACCCATAATTCCTCGTATACTGAGAAACCACAAGCTATGACTGATCTGTTCACCTCGATAGTACAGACGCATAATCCGACATGGGCTGATTGCCAGCAGTTACTAATGACTTTATTTAACAATGAGGAAAGGACAAGAATAAATCAAGCAGCCATTAAAGCATTAGAAGATAAAGCCCGTGCTTTGAACCAAGCTAATCCAGCAGCATGGGCCGCAACACATTATCCCAACACTGATCCCGATTGGAACGTAAATGGTGCTGATATGGTTCAACTCAGAGCCTATAGAGACGCTATAATTGCTGGCATGAAAGCCGGAGGAAAGAAAGCTATTAACATGTCGAAGACAGTTGAGGTGATCCAGAAAAGCGATGAAGCGCCCAGTGTCTTTTATGACCGATTATTGGAGGCATACCGCTTGTATACCCCCTTTAATCCGGAAGACGCAGATAATTCCCGAATGGTTAACTCCGCCTTTGTCAGCCAAGCATACGGAGATATTAAGCGCAAGCTACAAAAGTTAGAAGGGTTTGCAGGTATGTCCATCACCCAACTAATGGAGGTAGCAAATAAGGTTTATATGAACAGGGATACAGAAAGTAAGAAAGAGGAAGAGCGCAAGATGCGTAAAAAGGCTGATATGCTAGCGGTAGCGATCGCAGGCGTAGATAGACGGGGCCCGGATAGAGGCGATAGTAGATGGAATGAGGAACCTCTAAGTAGAAATCAGTGTGCTTACTGTAAGGAAGAAGGGCATTGGAGAAATGAGTGTCCGCGAAGAGAACAGTCTGAGAGAGACAGACCTAGGTCAGGTTACGGAAACTTTAGAGGCAGAGCGAGAGGTAGAGGAGGCCCCGGAGGGAGTAATGGTTATAGAGGGAGTAATGGGAACAGAGGAAGTGTTAGGGAAGACAGGTATATTCCAGCAAAGTAGATGGTGGGAACCGCACTCAATCCCAGCGGCCAAGGGTGCTCCGGATCAGGACCAGCAATCCCAGAATTATACACGAAAGAAGAAAGGACCACAGGCACTCCAAATTGAAACCGTATGCAGATTTATTAGGAAAAAATGCAACGCCAAGCAACGTTTCGACCAACAAAGGTCTTTTTCAAGCTTGAAAAAGACCTTTGTTGGTCGAAACGTTGCTTGGCGTTGCATTTTTTCCTAATAAATCTGCATACGGTTTCAATTTGGAGTGCCTGTGGTCCTTTCTTCTTTCAGGTATATTCCAGCAGCGCAAAGGTCCCGCGATAGAGAAGGTAGGGACTTTGTAGGATTGGCTGACACGGTCATGGAGGACTATTGATACCGACCGGGCTCCATCCCCCTTGGTCGAGCGGAGCCTATGGTCGATGTATCAATAGGGGGAAAAAGGAGTGCGTTCATGATCGACACTGGTGCTGAACATTCAGTGGTGACTAATCTAGTTGCTCCTCCATCTGGAAGGACTATTACTGTGATAGGAGCAACTGGAAGAAGTGCTGAAAAACCGGTTCTTAAAAGTCGACTCTGTACATTGGGAGGCCACGTAGTAAAACATCAATTCCTTTATATGCCTGAATGTCCAGTCCAATTGCTGGGACGTGATATGCTATCAAAATTACAAGCGCAGATTACGTTCCTACCAAATGGAACAACATCCTTAAAGTTTAATGGACCTTCAGGTATTATGACTTTATCCGTACCAAAGGAAGAAGAGTGGCGACTTTATACAGCGTTGACTAGCCAAAACCCTAGGAGTGATGAGACATTATTTAACATACCAGGAGTTTGGGCAGAGAACAACCCACCAGGACTGGCCCGCAATATTCCACCTATAAAAATTGAACTGAAACTTGGGGTTTATCCAGTGAGCCTAAGACAATACCACATCCCGCAGAAGGCTAAGAAGAACATTCAATCTTATCTGGATAAGTTCATACGGTATGGTATCCTAAAATTCTGTACTTCCCCCTGGAACACCCCATTGCTGCCTGTTCAAAAGCCCGGTACAGATGAGTATCGACCTGTGCAGGACTTGAGAGCAGTCAATGATGCGGTTGTTAGTATACATCCAGTTGTACCCAATCCATATAACCTGCTTGCTTTAATTCCGGGCGGGGCTACCTACTTTACAGTCTTAGACCTCAAAGATGCCTTCTTTTGCCTCCGAATTGCCGCAGAAAGCCAATGTATTTTCGCTTTCCAATGGGAGAACGCTGTAACGGGCTCAAAACGCCAAATGACTTGGACAAGACTGCCCCAAGGGTTTAAAAATTCACCTACCCTATTTGGTTCAGCCCTAAGCCAAGATCTACTGGATTTCGAGTCCATCCCAGGAGAGTGTGTATTGTTACAATATGTAGATGACTTGTTGATAGCAGCAGTTACAAAAGAAATCTGTCAGCAAGCAACGCACGATCTACTACACATTCTCTGGAAGGCAGGATACAAGGTGTCCAGGAAGAAGGCTCAGTTGTGTTTGCCAACTGTCAAGTATCTGGGATTCCATATCTCTGAAGGTCAAAGGATTATGGGGCCAGAGAGAAAAGAAGCTGTCTGACAAATACCAATACCCAAGAATAGAAGACAAGTGCGAGAATTCTTGGGGGCAGCAGGCTTCTGTAGGATATGGATTCCCAGTTACGCGATACTGGCAAAACCTCTGTACGCAGCCATCAAAGGTACAGAGCACGACCCCTTCTTATGGACTCAAGAACAGCAAACGGCATTTGAAGATGTGAAGAAGGCTTTGATGAGTGCCCCAGCATTAGGTCTACCTGATCACACACGACCATTCTACCTATATGTACATGAGCAAAGAAGAATGGCTGTGGGAGTATTGACACAGTACTTGGGATCATGGCAAAGACCTGTTGCCTACATGTCTAAGCAACTGGATGCAGTGGCCAGCGGACTTCCACCTTGTCTAAGAGCCGTAGCTGCAGCCACCCTGCTAGTAGCTGAAGCCGATAAACTCACTCTGGGTCAAGAACTTTATGTACGAGTCCCACATGCAGTACAGACGTTGTTGGATTACAAAGGAAATCATTGGTTTAGTAACAGCCGTATGACCAAGTATCAAGCAATGTTGTGTGAAAACCCAAGAGTGCATTTAGAGACTGTAAACACCTTAAATCCAGCTACCCTTTTGCCACAACCTACTGAAAGTCAACATGATTGTTTGGAAGTAATGGATGAAGTATTCTCAAGTAGACCAGATCTTCGTGATTTTCCCATCCAGAACCCCGATGTTCAATATTACACCGACGGCAGTAGTTATGTGAAAGAAGGGATCCGCTATGCAGGATATGCAGTAACAACAATAGACAAGGTGATAGAAGCTCGGCCACTGGCAAAAGGAACATCAGCACAAAAGGCAGAATTGATAGCACTAACACGAGCGTTACAATTGGCTGAAGGTTTAAGAGTAAATATCTATACGGACTCTAAGTATGCGTTTTTAACCACTCATGCCCACGGAGCTTTGTATAAAAGAGGACTACTGAATTCAGAAGGCAAATAAATCAAGTACGCAGCTGAAATCCTACAACTATTGGAAGCAGTGTGGGAGCCGAAAGAAGTCGGTATTATACATTGTCGAGCGCATCTGAGAGGAGATGGTGATATAACCAAAGGAAATCGGATGGCAGATAGTGCAGCTAAGCGTGCTGCTGAATCAGGAAGACAGGAGTATGTGGGGCATATAGCTGCTCTTATACCAACTCCACTGTCCCAATGGACTCCAGTTTATACAGCTCAAGAAGAGAAGTGGTTAAAGACTGAACCGGGAAAGTATTTGGAGAACAAGTGGTATCAGCTAGAAGATGGAAGAATAGTCATACCAGCATCACTAGCAGTAGAAATTGTCCAAAATTATCATAACGGGACACATTCTGGGAGAGACAGTACAGAAGAATCTCTCAGGAAACATTTCTACATACCAAGATTGTCCAACTTGACTCAGGCCATTGTACGTAGATGTGTAACGTGTGCTAAAAATAATGCAAGACAAGGACCAGTAAAGCCACCAGGAGTCCAGTTTATGGGGGGACTCCCCATGTCCGATCTACAAATAGACTTTACAGTGATGCCTAAATCGGGTGGACATCGTTACCTGTTGGTAATTGTGTGCACCTATTCAGGCTGGGTAGAAGCATGTCCTACTCGTACAGAGAAAGCAGGAGAAGTTGTAAGATTCCTGCTACGAGAAATAATACCCCGATATGGACTACCCTGTTCTATAGGATCGGACAATGGTCCAGCTTTTGTTCATCAGTGCCTACAACAACTGACCCATATGCTAGGTATAAAGTGGAGGCTTCATACTGCATATAGACCCCAGAGTTCTGGTAAGGTAGAGAGAATGAATAGAACTATTAAGAACCAGTTGGCTAAAATGTGTCAGGAAACCCAACTTAAGTGGAACGTTCTCTTACCCATAGCTCTATTGCGAATCCGCAGTACCCCTACCAGAAGGATGGGCCTCTCTCCTTTTGAAATCATGTATGGGCGACCACCTCCCGTACTTGGTAACTTAAGGGGGGATTTGAGTCAGTTGGGAGAAGGAATTACCCGGCAGCAGGTTGTAGAGTTGGGTAAGACTATGGAGGAGGTACAGAAATGGGTACAAGATAGATTACCTGTGAATATTTATCCCCCTGTTCATAGTTATCATCCAGGAGATCAAGTGTGGATTAAAGAGTGGAATAATGTACCGTTAGGGCCCAAGTGGAGAGGTCCTTATGTTGTTCTTTTGTCTACCCCTACAGCGATAAAAGTAGCCGAAGTGACTCCGTGGATACATCACTCCAGGGTTAAACCAGCAGCAGTCGATTCTTGGCAAGTTACAGCAGATCCAGAGAATCCCTGCAAGATCCGGTTAAAACGCACTACTCAGTCGGAGTAACGAGGAATTATTGTGGATTACAAATTTTATTATTTTTGGGATTTGGTATGTGAGTGAGAAGGCCATAATAAAGCCTGTCCGCTTACCAACACATAGTTTATAAGCCAGGAAAGTCTCGAAGGGACACCTGTGAAGACGAGCAGAACTCCATTCCCTGCAGCCCTCACATCCTGGAAGCTGAGGCGCCTTCGCACGGACGAAGACTGAGGATGACGGCGAAAGATGTGCTTTTGATTGTGTTTATTTATATGTGTTTTTATATTCAGGAAGGTTAGAGGTACCGACACTCCTAGCTGTGAGGTATGCATTAAGACTACGAGAACAGGTAACCATATTTCCCAAACCCTAATTTGGCATTCACAATACGAGTGTAAGGGAGAGGTATCAAGATGTAGATACCTAAATATAGACTATAGTGTGTGCCATTTAGGAGTAGGAGAACCTAAGTGCTTCAGTCCAGAGTATCAACCTCGTACAATTTGGTTGACTCTCAGGAATGGAGATCCTCAGGGGACCCTAATTAATAAGACGGTGTTAGAATCCGTATATTCTTCGGGTGTTCTGCTATTTGATGCATGTAAGGCGATATCAAGTGGTAGAAAGCCGTGGAATGTATGTGGGGATCTTAGATGGGAGAGGACGTATGGATCTAACGATAAATATATTTGTCCCAGTAGTAAAAATAAATATGTGAGTCCTAGATGCCCAAATAAAGACTATAACTTTTGCCCATATTGGTCTTGTGTGGGGTGGGCGACTTGGGGACAGACAGTAGACAAAGACATGATAGTGACTAAGTTGCCGACTAGCCCATATTGTAAGTCTATGGAATGTAATCCCATCCATATACTTATAAATAACCCCGACAAGTTCTTAGATAAGTATGGCAATTTATTTGGGTTTCAGATATACGGGACGGGTTTAGATCCTGGGACATTATTGTTTATAGGAATAGAGACTGATACGGTATCCTCCCAGACTCATCAAGTATACCATTCCTTTTATGAAGAGATGAGTATAGATAATAAGATCCCCCATAACGCTAAAAACCTGTTCATAGATTTAGCCGAGAGTATTGCCGGTAGTCTTAATGTTACCAACTGCTATGTGTGTGGAGGTACTAACATGGGAGACCAATGGCCTTGGGAAGCAAAGGAGGTAATGTCCGGTTCTGAGGCAGTTGACCAACTAATATCTACACAAGCCGATTATCATTTGAGTGTTAGAGGTAAATCTGAGTGGAGATTAAAGACCTCCATCATAGGTTATGTTTGCATAGCAAGGAAAGGAATAATGTATAATACTTCTGTAGGAGAATTAACTTGTCTAGGGCAAAAAGCTTATGATGATGATACTAAAAATACAACTTGGTGGTCGGCTTCAAATGTCTCAGAACCATCTAACCCGTTTGCTAGATACGCCAATTTAAAGGATGTGTGGTTTGATTTATCCATCATATCTACCTGGAGAGCCCCAGCAAATTTGTACTGGATCTGTGGTAAGAAAGCCTATTCGGAGCTGCCACAGGACTGGGAAGGGGCATGTGTGTTGGGTATGCTCAAACCATCCTTCTTCTTGTTACCGATTGAAACAGGTGAGACTGTAGGTGTTAAAGTGTATGATGTGAATCATAGGAAGAAAAGGGGACCCTTAGAGATAGGCACCTGGGAAGATAATGAATGGCCTCCCCAGCGTATCATAGATTATTATGGGCCAGCCACGTGGGCTGAGGATGGTACCTTTGGTTATAGAACCCCTATTTATATGCTCAACCGCATTATAAGATTACAGGCGGTGGTTGAGATTATCACTAACGAAACATCACAAGCGCTCAATCTCCTAGTGAAACATAATACCAGGATGAGGACAGCAGTATACCAGAATAGATTAGCCTTGGATTACCTTTTGGCAGTAGAGGGAGGTGTATGTGGGAAGTTTAACCTAAGCAATTGCTGTCTTCAAATAGATGACGAAGGGCAAGCAATAGCTGAGCTTACTAGCCATATGGTTAAACTAGCGCATGTGCCTACTCAGGTATGGAAAGGGTACAATCCAAGTAGTTGGTTTGGTAGCTGGTATGAGTGGTTTGGAGGGCTTAAGGCAGTGGTAGGTGGAGTCCTACTGATTTTACTGTTGTGTCTACTCCTACCGTGTCTTATACCCCTAGTAGTCAGGTCTGTGCAAAGCCTGATAGGAAGTATAGCAGAGAGGAAGGCTGCTGCACAGATAATGGCGATATATAAGTAATAAGGCTCTAGATCAAGGAGAACCAATGCAGGAAGATGAATGTTGAAGATTCACATCATAAGATAAGTCTGGTCTGGTTCAAGGTAACTTGCGGTGTAAGCAAAACTAAGGTTATGTGATGCCTCAAGTAATTGTAAAATATCAAGAGGCATCAAAGGGGGGAATGTGGTGGAATCTCGGTAAAAATAAATTTAGTAGGCCGAGATTACCACGTGGCATGTGTACGTGCATATGCTGACGTATCGATCAGTTGGTTGCACGAGGCAAGATACGATCAGTAGTGTACGGAGCATGTGCAAGAATACAGGATATAGTATTCCCCTCCTCCATTGTGCTGGACAGGCCATGCGGTCAAACAGGAAGTTAATTCTTATTTGTGTTGATTGGTTAAGAGAATGTGCGGGTGGAGCTTAATATGGGAGGAGTTATATGCCTATATAAGGAGCCTGCACTATTGTCCGGGGCTCAGAACTTGTGGTATTTTGGTGACGCTAGTCCCTCTGAGTCCCGATCGGTGATCCAATAAAGAATCTCTTCCTTCCTGAAGAAACCTGTGTCCATCTCTCTGTGCTTGGCTTCCGTCAGTTTCTCCGGTATCAATTATACTCACCAGAACAAATTCAATAAGCTGTAGTTGTTCTGGTGACTATAGTGTCCCTTTAAACCCTTGCAGTGCTGAGTTAAAAAGTTACAAAAGTTCAGAATCTAAGAACGGGAGACCCTCATTGCCTAAGTTTCTTGCGAGGGTGGGCAAAGCATAATAGAGATGATGTAAAGTGTAGGGATTTGCACAAAAATTTACTTTTTATCGTATCACTTTGGATTTGTTGTTTTGCATATTTTAATGAATTATCCACACAATGCATTAAAATAAAATTGGTCACTTACATCATGTATGCCCCTTTAATGGGAGTATGGTCTTAAGGTAGTTATGGAAATGGTTAAATAGCTCTATTCACAGTATTTTAAATATAGACAATAAACTGAAGCATCCCGAAAACAGCTTGAAACTACGTAAAATGAATGAATATAATTATTTTCTTGAAATGATTCACAGCATTTGATTTCCATAAAAATACATTTCTGAATAGCAATATGTTCAATTAAGATTAGTATTTATTTCATTTACTTGTGTAAAATGCACATCACTGTAAAATAAAGCTGAGTACTAACATAAAATATAGTTACAAAAAAACTGGAGATGTTAGATTAATAGATTTCAAGGTTATGTATTATATGTGCTTTTTTATTGTTGAGTAGAAAGGACAAAAGAGTATAGTATTTAATGAACAAAGGACATTTTCTGTTTGGTTTTTTCCATCTCAATTTTTTATTAATTTATTTGATTTAAACCTTCTACTGGAAACGAAGTTAGTTTTTGTCCTTCCAGAAAGGATTTTTTTTATGAGCAGTGGCATTTTTTAGAATTGTTTTTTAATTGTTTTGATTTCAAAGCCATCTAAGTCTGGATATGAATGAAGTGTAATAACATTATATCAACAGTAAAATCTAGTTCGGTACAATAGGTATGCAAAGTCTAATCGCATTTCTCCTGTTCTCAAAACAGATTAAAAGAAAAGAAAAAGCACAAAAAAGCAGATTTGAGTTTTACTTTATTATATTTTCATTTTTTTTTCACAAAAAGAAAAAAAGACTGAAAGGTTTAACAAAATGGGAAAATATAATTGCACAGCCCAATAATCTTTTGACTTGGGAAAGACAGGCAATTTCACTCTAGTCTACGGGGAAATTAATCTTTACAACATAAGACATTCCATTTTAGCATTTAGGCCATAAAATTTCCAAAAATTATTGTGAATCAATTATAAAATATGGCATCTACTACAAATTGAACAAATTTTCAGAGCTCATCAAATCTATTCAGAAGTCCATGTGCACTAAATAGACTTCTTTAAATCATGAACCTAACTTATGTTAGGTTCTGATCAGAGACGAGATATAATAACATGGAAAGTTGCAGCTGTGACACAGCCCGGCATTAAGTGTGTGCCTTGGACATTTTTCTTTTATTGAATTATACATTGGTCCAAAAGAGGTTAAGGACCACTGACATAGTCTATAAAAAGATCAAACTTTCCATTAATGGAGAAGAGTTCAAAGCAGTTATAGCTTTTATTGCAGTCGTTTTAAGGTAACATACAAGTTGGACCACACAACAAGAATTAATAAAGAAAGAAAAGGTAGGACACACGTGAGAAGATATAAAAAAAAATGGCAATGGATGAACAACTCGATGCAAGAAAATTTGTATTAATATTTACAGGAAATGTGTTAATGCGAGGGGGTCTATGATCAGAAAAGGTTTCATCCAGCCTCCTGAAGGGAAGAGATTGTAACCTTAGTATCCTTTTATGTCCCCAACTCTTTAAATTCATTTCAGGATAGTAGACATAGAAGTTGTCTTCCAGAGCACAGTGATTAATGAGTTTGCAGTATTTAGCACGTGATCCTGGCATTTGTAGCTTAGTCGATAACAAAGGAGAACACTGAAAATGGTCAAAAGCTTAATAGATTTCCCAATATTTAGTCCCCACTAAGGTATCAAATGGGATTATCCTTTTATACCTAGAGTAATCCACACATTCTCAGTGTTTGTTATTAGTGTTCTTTTACACTCTTGTTTACGCTTATTTGAATAACCTTAAGGTGTTCATTAATTATAAAGGTAAGCAGATGTGGACCTGTTCCTCACTTTGTCTAGAGGGGTATGAGCTCAGTTTGCTGAATTTCTCAAGCCGGAGAGACCAAAAGCGATGTGAATGCATCTTTCAGGCAAGGATTCTCCTTCTCTGCAGCTCTGCTCTATGATCACATAATGGTAGCACTGTAATCATGGACTGTAGTCCATCTTGAATAAGTCAAGACCAATTGTATATAAGTGGATACCATCTATCTGAATGCCTTACCACTAAACCACCAATTCCCCGATCAAATCATGAAATAGTCATACTGACCATATATGACCTCTCTAAAGCTTTCACATAAGACCACCAAATTGAATGAGGCTATGAGAAACAATCTCAATTAAGCAGTAAATCAGAGAAAGTGTAATTGCACGCAAAATCAAATTTTATTGCAGGGATAAGTTGGATTGTTTGAAGACAGCCAAGACTATTGTTCCCTGAATGGAGAATAAGAATCAGTATAACCAGACCTAGACAAAGCCCCTTAATGCCACATATAAACTTAATTCCACACCAAACCTTGCAGAACTCTCAACTGAATTCTACACACTTCAAATGACAGCCATAGGTACTGGCCATATGATCTGTTCAAGCTGCCCAGTAAATGTTTGACTTAACTAGCATCAAGTCAAATAGGTGAACAACCTACTACAAAACATAAACTGCAACAGGTTAGGATGTACATAGAGCTGATGACCAATGCAAGCTTCATCTACCTAAGAACTACAGCCCTGAATCTGATAATCCCCATAGGCTAACCTCTTTCGCTGTCCCTATTCTAAATTAATTAGATGATTATCAATCTGGGCCCACCACTCGATCAAGAACACAGAATACTGATATAGAATCAGAAAAATAGGAAATATCAAATTGCACATAATGTCAGTCTTCAACCACTCCATCAGTACATATACCAGTGACCATGGAAACATGCCCCAAATCCCATAAACCAGGAAGTGTCTTTTTAAAGATCCAGAACGGTGCTGTTACTAACACATATAGCTGTTGTTATTATTATTATATTATTTATAAAGCGCCACTAAATTCTGTAGCTCTGTACAATGGGTGGACTAACAGACACATAATTGTAACCAGACAAATGGACACACAGGAACAGAGGGGTTCAGGGCCCTGCTTAATGAGCTTACATGCTAGAGGGAGTGGGGTAAAGTGACACAAAGGATATAAGTTGGGGTAATAAAATAGGTTGCTAGAAAAGTAATCACTGAGAATTTAGTTGGTTATTTTTGACAGTTGCAAGACAGGAGTCATGGGGGGGAGGGTGGATAAAATCAGCTAACAGTTTAAATGATATGCTTTCCTGAAGAAGTGTGTTTTCAAAGATATTTTTAAGGAGTGGAGACTGGGTGAAAGTCTAACGGAGAAGGGAAGGGAGTTTCACAGAAAAGGTGTAGCCCTGGAGAAGTCTTGGAGGCGAGCATCAGATGTGGGAGTACAGACAGAGGATAGGCGTAGGTCCTCGGCAGAGCACAGGGGCCTCGACGAGACATATTTGTGTATTAAGGAGGATAGGTAGAATGCTGTAGGATGACCACAAAGTAGTCCAGGCCCTAAAGTCCAATTGCAAATGCTTATTAAGTGATATAGTGTTATCAACAACAACTATACATTTCCCTCCTGGACCTGAAAATACAAGTTTGGTCTAGTTGCTATTTTCTTTCAAAATTGCTAGTCTCTGGCCTCTGTGCAACTTGTACACTCCTGAGATTAGGTCCAAATATGGAAATAAGAAAAACAAATGGTGAGAACACTAGCAAACAAATCCATGTAGCCAATTTACAAAGGTAAATGACTACTGTTTAGCTTTATTGCTCTCATTCATATCTAAAATATATACAGTCAACTGTTTCTTTACCAAAGGGTCAAAGAATGTGTGAAAAACGCTCCTTCCCATGTACATTTGCCAAGGACTCCTGGAGTCAGTCTCTTGACTTTGTTGCCGGGTGGCATGCCATGCCTGCGCTTGTTAATGCTCTTCGGTTCCTCAGGTTTTTTGGTAGGTGGTGAGGCCTCCTGGTGCGGCGGGGTTGACAGTCTTGCAAGTTGTAGAAAGCTGTCCGGGTCTTCCTCCAACATTAATGTGTGGCTCTCCCTGATTTCTGTTAAGAGGGATCCTTCCATTCCCCAACAGTAACGTATATTAGCATCTCTTAGTTTCTTGGCTATAGGTGCCAGTTTATCTGGGTATTGTTTATCTGGGTATATAGCTACCATGTGCCCCTCATTAGGTATCGTCCCCAATTCTCTAGATCGGGTCATTATGGCAGATTTCATGGAGATGTCCCGGGTCATAATACAAATGACGTCTCTGGGTGCTTCGCTGGGCGCTGTTGCAGATTTTCTCACTCGAAATGCTGAAGTGATCTGCCTTTAATGCCCATGGTTGTTATGAGGTTGTGGACATAGGGCAGGAGCTGTGCATTGTCGACCGTTTCGGGGACACCTCTGAGGTGCAGGTTTTTTACGCCTATGTCTTGCCTCCATTGTGCTCACTGTGCATCTCAGTTGTTGTACCTGTGAGGCGAGCCTTTGCAGGTTATGGTCAGTAGCTCGGATTTTTCATTCTCTGGAGATGCCCATAGTAGCCAAAGGCTACTATGGGCATCTCTTGTGGGCATCTCTTGTGTTTCTAGGCCTCGGACCTTCTGGTGTACCTCCTCCATCTCCATCTGGACTTTCTGTAGGTCTTCCCTCCAGACCTGCCTTAGCTCTACCAGGAGCCTCTTTATATCACCCTTTGTGGCGGGAGCCTCATCTTCCTCGGACTCTGGTGTGTAGGATCTGGCATCTGGATCTGGCCTCTAGGGAGGCTTCAGGTGCCTCGGGTGTACAGCAGGCCTCTGGTGCCATCTTAGGTCTCTGTGGGATCACTGGCCTCTTGAAAGATCATATCAGGCTGTCGGGGTACAGCTGGGCCCTGATTCCTCTTGTTCTTCTTCCCCAATGTCTCCGCTTGGGGGTTATCTGTGTCTCGGGTGAAATCACTGTTTCCCATGGCTTTTATCATGTTTATCTCTGGGTCCGTCAGCTCGGTATCGCTGCTGGCAACGCCCCTCATGGTTATGGTTCTTTAATGGCATGTGAGATATACTCTCTACTTTACTATAAGATAATTATATGCTGCTAGTGCATCTAGTTCATGTAGAGTTAAAAGAGATATTCAGTCTAGAGATATGATGCCATGTTCATTAACTTACAAGAAGCCAGCTAATAAAGCAATTTTAGTTCAACTTTAAAAGCACTGCTATGAGCAACAGCTGAAAAAGACTGCTGAATCTTTCTGCTTAACATATAAATGGATATGAATGTCACTACAGGAGGTTTTAATTAATTGTCTTTCAATTTTACTTCTCTCCAGTTTGGTCAGACTTGTAAGTGTCTATCAGTAAAACAGCACCCCGGGGAGTCATTTGTTCTTTAAAGGTGAAAAAATGTACCCACAAAAGAGTTCCCCATTAGATCAATCCTCTCTAACAAGTTTATTGATTAGCTGCAATAACACATTTCATTTATTAATTATGAAGATGTACAAGGGTTGCAGAAAAGTTAACTGTTTGGATTTTGTGTGTGTGTGTGCATTGTTAACACAGACTGACATAGACGTCAAAAATAGGTAATTCGATTCCTACTAATTATGGAATTTTTTACATATTTTATTAGCACCGGAATTTTCATTTTGAATAACATAAATGTATCACGCTGAATAGATAATTGGAAAGCATGTACACTAAAGGAAGTGAAACTTAATGTGATATATGAGTCCATTATTGCATCTCGTTTAGTGATAGTTAAATTATTAATTAACTGGCAGACTGGCACCAGTAAAATGTGATATCTAACACAGTTTCACATTTAATAAAAATCAATGGATGTAATTGCTTTAAAGGAATTTTATTATGTGAACTGAAGGGCATGCTGTTTTCCATTCTTGAACATACTGCTGACCTTTTTCAAACAACGCAGTTGTAATTAGGAACTAGGTTTGGAAGAACAGACAGTTGCATGGGATCCTGGAGTGCCCACAAAACCGAGTGAAGGTCAAGACTTTGGCTTCCATGTCTAATTGACGGGAGCATGTTTGTAAGATGTTAACCTACCAATTGTATGTTATGGTGTTTGTGTCAACCCTTAGAACCGATGTTCATGGCTTTGAATCTAAAATTTAATTCAGAGATTTTAGCAGGGCATCTACTCAAAGATAAAATGGAATAACAGCTGTAAACAGCATAGTTAACAATGTTCCAGAAATCATCAAGGTTTATTAAATAAAATAGGAATATGATATGAGCGCTATCAAACTTTGCGTCTGTTGTAATAAGCATTGAATTTATATGTTATGTGCTTGTGACAAACGCTCCTTACCCTGGATGTTTTCCACAAATTCCTGGAGAAATGTGGAAGCTAGCCTCTTGCCCACTGACTATGGACCATATACCTTGTGCCAAACTTAATATTTTTCACTTCTGTTCACAAGACATTCCCCTGGTTTGTTTTATATAGTTCCCGAACAGAAACACTTTCCCTGCATTCGGTAGACAAAGCTACTGAACACCGAACACCCCCATGGCTCATTAACTACAAAGAAACCACAGACTTAAGTGCTCTCTATGTGTGGCTGAACCGAACGCCACGTGCTAGAGAAAACGGCGGGCATCTTGTCGCATGTATGCAGGCAGCGGGCTTTGTTTGTTGAGTGTCTGGAACTCTAAGTCATACACTCGAACACAGGTAAAACCATATGAAGGCCCGCTTCTTTCTGCGATAAGCCAGGAGAGTGCCAGTGGAACTGTTCGTCCCCCTATGAGCCAGGGGAACTGTTAGTCTTTTTGTTCGGTTTGGAACTCCCGAAATTCTAAAAACTTTACCCCAGTGGCGATTCGGCTCTATTCATTGGATCTGAGTGCTATTTGGACAACTTGGGTGCTCAGATCCGAGCTATCCTGGGTATTTGTGGGGGTACCTCTATGCTTGTGATGCATTTTTTGAGCAATGAAAAAATTTCTCTGAAAATGTGTTAATTTTGTAATGCAGAATTTATTGTGCATTGTGAGATACGATTGCTAGACCACACTTGATGGCACACTGGGCTAATGGCACACTTGCTGGTCACAGTGGGTTTTCTGGCAAACAAAGCAGACCAGCAAAACTGTGAAGTCACTCTTGTTTTTCATGCCTTGGTATATTTGTTGGAGCCAACGGTAAAATAAATGGGTTCTCTTTCAAATAATCCTTCCCTTTTCTTTCAGTTCCAAGCTGTTGCAATGTATTTCTCTTTTGTGTTCTTTTGTTCTACCAGGATAGGTCTGTACTTTGTGAGTGATCAAGGAATGTGCACAGAACAAATTGTGGTTATATTTATGATGCACATTCCACAGCACTAAATACTAAAAAGTATGCATTCAACTAATACATACTTCATGAGTAATCAATGAGCTTCCCAAACTTCCCAACCACTCATTCTACAAGCTATGTTCTTAGTGCTCCACTGATGGACCAGCAGACTATCATGCATAGTTAATGCTGCCTTCCCAATCAGACACACTACGAGCAAGAGTTTATAATCGGTTAAGGGTGCTGTGATTACCCCTCTTGGCTGTCACCAGACTCATATTCTCCTTGGTATTCTACTAGGTTTAAGGAGGGAAGCAGGGGTGAACATGATGCTCGGCAGTGTGGGGTAAAGAAGGTATGAATTGCTGACTGGCTTGAATTTGCAGCTCAGTTAGTGTGGACTACAGGGATAGAATGGGACTAGATAGAGTGAGAGTTTTAAAGATAACAGGTTAAAAGTCATATATGAAAGGAGGAAGGTATGTCTAAATTTAAACTTCATGTGACAAATGTTACCCTTACCCCTCGTATTTTTCTTTCCCTGTAAGTCTTTCTCCATATTTCTTGTAATATTTGAAAATCAAAACAATTATTCTTCCTCAAATGCCCCATTAGCTAGTATTCTAAGACATGTATTAATTAATTAAATTGTGAGTTATGATGAATTGACAGCTAAGTGGGTAATTATTGATGCCCAATGTTGGCCAGATAACACGGACGTAAATATTAGACATTATCCTAGTGGCAGGCAAGGATCTAGGTTTTAGGTGTTTGAAGAACTCCAGTTTGGGGGGTGAGGGGGATGCCCATAGATGCTTTGCTCTAGAACTACTAAAATGAGCTTAAAGTGTTACTTTAACCCAAACTAGTGATTTAAGGAAGCATCTGATACAGCCATCTTTTTGGGGAGTAGAAGTGGCTATTATTGCCCAGTTTCTGAACTTAGAATATCAGCTTACAGTTTAGTGTGTGAATCTGCTCAAATGTTTGTGCTGTGTGAACTATTGTTATGAGTTGAGACACTAGCACGGTGTTAACACAACATTATATGTACATTCATATCATTTCTAAAATAAAGATTGTCAAAAATATATTGCTATAAGTTGCATCATTTACTGTGAGATTAGCAATGATATGTCAGCATTATCTATTATTTGGCCAAAGGAATTCCACAAGAGCATGAGGACTCAGATACTAAAGCAGATTGTCCTTTGTATCAGATTTCATTGAAGCTTAAAAATATGTCTATGAAATTGCTTGGCTTTTTAAAAAGAAATAATGACATCATTCTGAAAATGAGATAAAAGCGAAGTGTATTTCTTGGAAAAGAATATTTAGTGATAACATCAGTGTTCTATGGCTCTAAAAGAGGTCAAACGAAAACACACACAGGCACAGTCCCTATTATTCCCTGCTAGTGAATATAGGCTTGGGTCTCAGTATAATCCATCAATTGTTCTGATGAGGCATTAAACAGTTCATACTCTGTAACCTCTGCTATCTGTCCTTCCCTTTCAGTAGATGCACACTTCATTTTGAAAGGCAGGTTTAACAGGGGTCACCCTGCCTGATAGCCAAAGGCTTACTCTTTCCCCCACCAGCAGTAATTTCCATACATTTATAATTTGTGAGATTAGTAGATAGCTTCCCAAAGCATTCAAAACACTGATACATTTCCATAATAGACTTATCACATCTTTACCAGAAAGAACAGATTTAGTGCACTGGGCTATTGTCGTAGCTCACAAGTAATATGGATTAAGCAAAAACACAAAAAAAATTCTAGTATATGGCACGTGCTGGTTGTATGTGTTTTATTTGAATAAATGCATGTATGCGGGATTAGACATAGATATTGCTGCAGGGTATGTTAAAAAAGCAGCACATCTTAAAATGGATTGCGGTTGCTATACTCTTACCTTACTAAAGAAGACGAGTAATCACCTTTAAGATTTTAGTGTTCCTTAATTGAGCACAATAGGTTGTGTTTTTACTTTCTTAAGTATATGATTCTTTGTTTTGTTTCTTTACATTATTTAACAAAAACCTTATAACATCGCAAATGCATCTTCAGAAATGCCACTGGAATCGTGATTTAGTTATTTATGAAGTGTTTGTTTTTTCAGAATAGTTTTATATTCTTTCTTCACTTCTAGCATTTCATGGAGAACATAGGCGATACGAAATCACATATTTAGAATTGGAAATGAACAATGCAAATATACATTAACTGTTAATTACAGCTACCTTTTGATTGAAGATATATTAAAGCAGATTTTATCAGAGACTCAAGACTTTTGATATTTGATGTTTTATTGAAGATTATTTCACTTTTATGGAGTTTTATGACTTTTGTGGAGTAGACGGTCTGGACAACTTCATTTTTTGTGATGGAATGTCGGGTGCTGAAGATGGATGGGAGATTATAGTTGGCGTACACAGGTCAACAGTTCTGAAATAACAAAAGGAAGCAGTTGTATATCCTGTAAAAACTTGAAAAGTATTTTAGTTTTAATAAATAGCGGTTTTCATTTTTTAACATAAATAAGGGTAGTTTATTAAATTATTTTGGATTACAAACTAATATGATAAATTACATAGCGACATAGCGTGATTGTGCCTACCATAATGTGTTTGCAGTCTAGATGAATATAATTAATCCCCACCATCTATGATTGACAATTACATTTGTTGCAAAATATGTTTTCTTATCAGGGATCCAATTTGAAATTTTCTAAAGAAGAAGATGTGGTAAAGTTGTGATGATGCTCTTTAAATGCATAATCCAAATGATAGAATGGGTTTTATTTTTATATAAATGTAAGATAATTTACTAATTTTCCATGACTCGTGCCAGATTTTGAATTGCAAATTTATATATGATGAGTAATGGGAACTTGAAGATCCTCAAAACAAAAAAATCACTGAGCTGGTCAAGTTAAGATAAGATATTTTCTCATACATGCACAGAAACTTCACTTCTCTTCTTTTCCTCTCTTCGTATTCTCCATCCATGTAGCTGAAACGACTATGACTATATAGAGCAGGTATAGGCAACCTTCGGCACTCCAGATGTTGTGGACTACATCCCACATAATGCACTTACACCGATAATGCTAGTAAAGCATCATGGGAGGTGTAGTCCAGAACATCTGGAGTGCCGAAGGCTGCCTATGCCTGTTATAGAGTCCATAAACAGCCTCTTGCATTTCTTATCCGGTTACCATCCATTTTGGATGTAGAGGTGGCGATCATCAGTTAAGTGTATCTTTAAAGATATACAGTTTCTATCAATGTGTTGCCTCTTTAATCTGAACATTACAGGATACTGGGCCACAAAGTCTTTAAATCATAAATGCTCAAAATAAAATGCAAAACACAGTTTTGATCCCCCTACTACATAAAGCATTTATGTCTCTGATCTACCGGTACCAGTGAAAAAATGTTGTCATTCTTTGTGTTTGGCAATTATATGTTAAATATTATCCCTTATTTTATTATTACGAATACTAAAAATTAAATCCTTCTATCCATTGTTAAGTAATCAAAAGATAGCTAAAACTGTAACAGATTGATTTAATACATTGCAACCAATTATTTTCCTGTTGGCAATTCATTTTCCTGTTGGTAAATATTAGTTAATTGTTTACAGTTTTTGACCAATACATATGTCTCCCATTATAATGGACATGGGGTTTGAATGAACTAGCGTAAAGACTATGATAGTTTCCAAAACACAAATCTTTAAAGGGACACTATAGTCACCTGAACAACTTTAGCTTAATGAAGCAGTTTTGGTGTATAGATCATGCCCCTGCAGCCTCACTGCTCAATCCTCTGCCATTTAGGAGTTAAATCCCTTTGTTTATGAACCCTAGTCACACCTCCCTGCATGTGACTTGCACAGCCTTCCATAAACACTTCCTGTAAAGAGAGCCCTATTTAGGCTTTCTTTATTGCAAGTTCTGTTTAATTAAGATTTTTCTTATCCCCTGCTATGTTAATAGCTTGCTAGACCCTGCAAGAGCCTCTTGTATGTGATTAAAGTTCAATTTAGAGATTGAGATACAATTATTTAAGGTAAATTACATCTGTTTGAAAGTGAAACCAGTTTTTTTTTTTTTTCATGCAGGCTCTGTCAATCATAGCCAGGGGAGGTGTGGCTAGGGCTGCATAAACAGAAACAACGTGATTTAACTCCTAAATGACAGTGAATTGAGCAATGAAATTGCAGGGGAATGATCTATACACTAAAACTGCTTTATTTAGCTAAAGTAATTTAGCTGACTATAGTGTTCCTTTAACCATACGCCTCTTTTAAAAAACACAAGCCTTTTCCAAAAAACATAAACCTTTTAACCATTTGTTTCTTTAAATATTTTTTTCTTTAAAGAAAACCCTTCAATCTGTCCAAATGTGACAGCAATACGTGAAACCCAAATTCCTTATTTTCTAACAAATTGGCTTTTAGAAGCCTCTGGAAGTGTTTTTACTTTCCATATTTTTAGCATTTTACCTTCTTAACACCTATTGTGGTTAGTGTAAATGGAATCACACTTTCACATTTGTATTTTAGTTTATTGAAAAGTGTTGTACTGTCACAAATGAACCTGTTACCTCCAAGGTACTAAAATGCTATTGAAGATTACGTATCCACACATGACAATGTCAAGATGGAATATGTTGTAAAAAGAGTAAAATCACTGTCTAAATCTTACAGAGGTTGTCCTATGTTTGTTTCACTGATACTGATTAATAAACGTTGTGGCCTTTTTAGGGCAGACAATCGAAATGTTACCATCCAAAGCAAAAATCTAGTTTGTTATCCCTTATAGTGTCCCCTTAGTATTTTTCTGTCATTTTCATCTCTAGTCTCTCATTCTCACTCACTATTCTCTTTTTTTGTTGTTGATTTTTTTTTTATCACCCGCACTATACCCAAGTCGCTACATGTGCCTCACTAATGCCCCTGTGCTCTTTTCTTCTTCATCGTGTCTGTTGCCTACTTTTTTCCCCTCTTATAACTGTCTCCTTTTCTCTCCTTCCTCTTCACCTTTGTCCCCTCTTCCTTCCAAACTATGCCCCCTGCTCTTTCCCTTGTGTGACTCATACTCTCTCATTGACTACCACCTCCTTCATTATTTTTCTTCTTTGCTTTATTCTGCTTAGAACACTTGCCTCTTGCTTTATTTTATACATTTTACCTGTTTTTTTTTTCCATTTGAATATTTTTATTGAATTCCAAAGAGCTGCGAGGGTACAGAAGGAAAAAAAGTGGTGGAGGAATGGAGAGGAAGGGCATCAGCAGCACATCACAGCATACATCACAGCAAGTTGTTTGTACAATTCTATGGGGTGCTTAGTACAATTCTATTGGATGCATAGTACAATCTACATTGACCCAGCACATTTTGTACAAAGGCTAAGGCACACCTAATCTTCTAGTGTCCCACAGGTTCCAAGTTGGTAGTTTTCCAGGCTCACGCTATAAGCCTTTGAGCCATGAGGGCAATGTGAAACAAAAATGTTATCTCTCATCCATTCAGCATGTTAGGAAGATCTAACCGCAAGTAAGTGCGGGGCAAGAAAGGTAATAGGGTTTGCATAATTTGTGAAACAAATTGGTGAACCTCATTCCAAAAGGGTTGGAGGATCACGCAGTGCCACCAAGTACGCAAGGTAGAGCCTTCCATAGAGTTGCAGCTCCAGCACATAGGAGAGGTGTAGGGGAATACCTTATGCAGTCTACTCGGTACCATGTACCATTGGTAGATTGTTTTATGATGTTGCACCACCAGAGTAGAGGCTTCTGGCAGTTTTTTAGAGTAGCGGAGATAATTTCCCATTGTTTCTGGAGGATTGTACAATTCAAGTCAGACATCCATTGTTTCTCAGGGTTGGATTCTAAGAAGGGTTTATAGTCTGAAACCAATTTGTAGCACATGGATATCAATTTACATAAGGAGTGGTATGGATTTATTAATCCAGCGATGTTCCCATATCGTCACTCAAGTAGTGGTGATCGTTAGCCTACGCCTGGTGAAAACTTACATCTTAAGAAAGAGTGTAGTTGTAAGTACATAGGTACGAGTAGTGTGAGGAGTGGGGGAGTGCATATTTGGTCAACAGAGTGTCATAGCTCAACAGGTCATTCCCCTGATATAGTTGAAAGAGGCGTGTGACTCCTTTATCAATCCAATTGTTAGCATTGAATGTGGGGATACAATATATCAGTGCTCTCAATGGAGTTGCTAAGGACAAGGAGGTCGTGCTGCATAATTTGGGCCTGCATGTTTCACAAACACAAGCAGGATTACTGAAGGAGGGTCGGCAGGAACATAGTTTTTTGTTTTGTTTTGGTGAGCCAGAGGAGACAATTCAAGTTGTAAGGCTCTAGCAAAAATCTCCCCATGTGAGGGATGACAGTATGTGAGGGATGACAGTAGCCAAAATCGTAGTATGGTAGTAGGCTTGGACATCCGGAACGGCAAAGCTTCCCTGTGTTTTTGGTGCCTGCAAGAGTATTTTGGCCCACCCAAATAATCTTTCTTAAATCAGTATGGATCTGCTTGAAATATGAGATTGAGAGCAGTATCCCCAACATACGGATTAGATTCTGCAGTTTGGGTAGAATTGAGCAGGTGTATACATTCATTCCAAATTTTTGTATAATTTGCTGGATATAAGTCAGTCAATTTTTTTGTAAACACAAAACCTAAATATGTAATAGAAGAAGTGCGCCACTCAAACTAGTTAGACTGTTGAAGCAGTGTGCAAAGAGAAGAAGGGAGGTTGACCCCTATACTTTCTACCTGTTTTAATAATGTAGTTATCTTCTTGTTACCTACATTTTTAGAGGTTATCATGCCTAATTATTTTTGAATAGAGATTAAAATGTTTCACCTCCAGTAGACTACTCACAGAATTCCCCCTCACTTGTCTGTGTGTCTGAATGAATCAATGATCTGAAAAGAATTAAAGGAGATCTGCTACTTCCCGGGTTTTTTTATACTATATTTACATAGCTTATTTTTCACAAATATGTATTTATGGGGAGTAAAGATTTTTATTAAATGCAGAAATCACCTGATTCTTTATCCTGCAACTGTGTGCCTCCATTTTGGCTATTTTGCTATGGTGAACTAGGAGTGTATAGTATAGATAATGACAGGAACACTGTCACAGGAAAGTGCTAGGAAAACATGTGTGTATTTCTAAGGCTTGCTGATGCTTTAGTGTTTCTTTAAAATACAATGTAGCATCACAATGAATACAATTTATGGATTATTTTCAATGTTTTGGAATAATTCCCAGAGATGTGATGGTTACCCTTAAGTGTCAAATTGCAAAGAGGAGTGATTACTTACTGTTGGGGGTGCATCACTGAATTAACAGATGGTGGGCTAAACAAGAGCAATCAACTGATCTCCTGTCTCAAGACACAGTGCAATGGAGCTTCTGCTTTGGATGGTACTCAGGGAAACTGCGCAATTTGTCTTCAAGTAGTGTTAGGCAGGTCCACTGTGCAAGGAGCTCATAGAGGGGGGATGGGGATGTGAGCAAAGTCTGGTCACTATTCTCCTGAAACCTTGATAGATCAAATGGAAAGGGTAAGTATATATCAATATATTATTTCTAACGGGTCACTGATCCAATTGTCTTTTATTGACCCTATGAGCATGGACAAAGTAGAGAAATTCAGCTTCTAGGATACTGAGAGGGCAAACATGGATAAAGGGTTGGAATATGTGTTTATTGGACCCATCAGGCTATGCCTTGTGGTAGGAAGCATACTTCTTACCTCCATATGTGAAAACAAATTTACCAAAGTTACTGTTTGACTGTATGTAAGAAGAGAAGAACATTTTCAAAAACATGCATTAGGTTGGGAAGGAGTAGGTTAAATAAGATGTATTCCCTTAAAATGCTTTCCACATTTGGAGCTTCCCCTCTGGTCTTGATTCCGATGAAGCACACAAAACATTCCTAGTGGAGCAAAAGGTGGTAGAGAAAGCTCCTGAATAGTCAGATACTACTCTAGCATCCTTAGATTTGGAGGTCATTGCTAGATACCATAATCCCAGAATAGAGCTCTAAATATTGAGGCTCATACTTCTAGCACTCTCTTCTTATTCTTATTGGTGTCACATGCCTTGGCCAGTAGTGCCACTTCCCTGGGTAACAAAAGAAATTTGTAGTCCAAATTTAGCAAACAGTAGTTTTTATCCAGCAGGCAGTAAAGGATTAACGGTGGGACAGAAGGAGAACAGCATAAATGAAGTGAGCAATATTAACTAATATTTCCATTAGTGTTTCCTCCTCCTAAAAGTCTACATTTTTGTTTTCCTTTTTAACTAATTAATCTAAATTAGCCAAGGTTGTACAGATTGTGCAGGCCCGTAACATTTAGAGAACCATGTTTTAACTTTCATTCCGTCTCCCTTGTCATGCCATGGGACCATTTATAGAGCCAAGATGGATGACCTCTCAATAACTGGCAAACTTGCCCAGCAAATGGTTAAAATGTGTAAATATGAAGTCACTGCTTTCATGTTTTATTTGCAGTGTATTTCATAGCATGGTAAAGCCTCTGGGTGCCTCAAGGCATTTATTCTCCATACAGACCTGGCTCCAGCCTCCAGGCTATAAATAGGTAAATACTTTCTTTTCACAGTATTTTGTAAAGGTGTATAATACGATGAAAGAAACTGAATATGATTAACTGTGATCTCCACTAAATACATCTATTTTTTATATATAAATTGAATTTTTAAGGACCACTCAAGCACATTAAGAACTGAAATTAGAATGTTGTATTATCACTATACCTGGGAAGCATTTTTTATTTTCTCTTTGTGTTACAGTATATTCCATCTAAGGACATCTAAGCTTTTATTCTTTCTAAGCAGCTAAGCACCCAAGCTGTCCACCGTGCATTGATTGTTTTTCATACTAAATATTTTTGGATTGCCCAATGAGTAAACGTTAAAAGAGAAGTAAACACTATTAAGGAAGCGGTATATAAAGACAATGTTAATTATGTAGAAGCCATGTGTACTCTCTTCAGTGCTTGCCAGGCAAGATCTCCCTGTTTCAATACAAAAAGGTTTGTCTTGCAAGTCTTCAGCGCTATCAGACTTAAACACTCAAAGATCTGCCATGTGATACATGAGTAGCTGACAGCCATGACAACCCTGACTCATCATCATGTTAGGATACCAGCAAAACCAGGAGGTGACAGGAGCAGTTTAAATTATTCCATGCTAGAACTCCTGTGTTTGAAAGAGAATGATGCCCTCCTTAAGAAGGCAGGTTATTAAGTACTCCATCTCCGTAAAAAACAAAACAAAAACAACAACAAGCTTAAACATTGAAAGAAAAATCAATAATTTATTTATTTTATATTTTATTATTTTTTTCCTGAGGTCACCAGATCTTTGTGAAAGTTACACACCTTTACCCCAACCTACCTTGAGTTTTTAATGGAAGTGACCACTTAGCATATGCTGCAGGTTGTTTCTTAAATATATATACAGTGTACCTATCTCACCCTACTGTTACAAAGCCATTTGAATTGTTGGTGTATAACCACCAGGTTCTATTGATCGTGGAAAGCAACGATTAAATGTTACAAAATCTCTCCCAGACATGTGCCTTTGCACAGGATGCCACAACTGTAACAACAACTAGGTCTAAAGATTTAACCCCTTCAGGTCTATGCCCAAGTTATCATGGTCTGCTAATTCTACAGTACCCTCTCTCCTTCTGAGACCACTACTGTACCACTACAGCC
Source organism: Pelobates fuscus (assembly GCF_036172605.1). Taxonomy (NCBI): domain Eukaryota; kingdom Metazoa; phylum Chordata; class Amphibia; order Anura; family Pelobatidae; genus Pelobates; species Pelobates fuscus. Next base: position 63,730,805 of record NC_086321.1, read on the forward strand.
CAGAGTTCCAGAATTTTTTCCAAACAAAGTGCTTAAACTTATATAAAAAAAAAAAACTTAAACATAAAGCAGCAAAATAGGCTAACAGAAAGGAAACTTGTATAAGAAGAATATCATTACATTCTTTTAGGATGGGTCAGCCACAGAAGCCGCTCATTTGGAGTTTTCTAAAGGCATCATTGAAAGGTTTGGAAGATGGGAGTCAAATAGCTTTGAAAGAAACATAAGACAAGAGTTGTTATAATATAGTTATGAAGTAATACTATTAGTTGTTTCTTATAATACCACTATTATTAGTAAAGTATGCCATTTTCTTATAGCATGGGAACATTTTGGTTTGGATCTGAAAGAAATTACTGTGTGTTGGCAAGGTGTTAGAGGGCTGGCATTATACAAATTAATTGAAAGTGCTTGATAATAAATCCAGTTTGGTACCCCTAGAGTGTACATCTAACGCCCTATAGAGTTACACGCCGCAACAGCTGACTGATGATTGCCTGGTTTAAATGTTTTTCTTCCCCACTGTCCCCATAAGGAAGGGTCCTCACCGTAGGCCCACGGCTTGCTTACAGAAGTATAGAATGAGATATCCATCGGGGCCCCTATGGAGTTCACAACTATCACCGGCTATAGGCCCCGGGCATCAGATTGACCTAGCAACCTTAAAGCACCCCAGCCTACAGCAGTGTGCTCCACTACTAGAATTCCACATGCCTATTAACATCTTGCGGATTACCCTCACTACTCTACTGTGAAGTAGTGCAAGTAGATAGTCTTCTCCCTAGGGTAGGAGCACACTGGGTATTCGTCATAGCCTAGCATACTCAACAGAGAGTCTAATACCTAGGTAACCACTATACAGTGGGACCTCGGTTTACGAATATAATGAGTTCTCCGGGACGTTTCTTATTGCGAAAAATTTGCAAACCGAAACACGGTTTCCTATAGGAATGCATTGAAAACCAATTAATCCGTTCTGGAGGTCAGAAAAAAAGGAAAAATGAGCTGGCATGGAAACGAACCTACAATGCAGAACACACAATAAAGGGCATGCAAACGACGAAGCTCAGCTCCCTACCTTTCCACAGCTTGAGAAATGCACCAAAACATCCAAAAACAACTGCAAACAATTTCCAGAATGGCTCCAAAACTCGATGCAAAAGCCGCTCCAACACCTCCACACTCGACATGGCGAGGCTCCAGCATGCAGAGGGCAGTGCTATATACCTCCCAGGTGCAATGCATCCTGGGGAAACTTGCTTTGTATTGCGAAAACATTTGTAAACCGAGGCATTATTTTCTATGGATTTTCATTTGTAAACCGAAAATTATGTTAACCGAGGCGTTTGTAAACCGAGGTCCCACTGTATCTTATTAGAAGCTCACTTGCCCACCAAAGCCAAAACCAGCCCAACCTCACGGAGCTTAGTTTAGCATGTAAATCAAAGCATATTGCTACTCAGTGCTTACTCTATCAAGCCACAAATCCTCACCACTACCCACTGTATGCTTTGTAGCATTGTTTTTATCTTCTGTAATTTGTTTATTAGTATAAAATGACAGTGCTCTAGACACTACAATCAGAAGCATTCCATTATCCACGGTGGCATGCTCCAGCCACCTAGTACATCCTTATGTGTAACTAAGCGGAGGCCCTGTGGATTCATCTACTTATCCATAGCTGGGCATACCCTGCATTGTCTATTATGCCACCCTAACTAGTTTGTTTATAGCTCAGAAAAAAATTGCTGATTCTCATGACATTTTCTGCAAAAGTGTTAAACCTGTTTGTTTCTGTTTGTTTCTACTGTGTTATCATATCACATGTCATTGCCAATCAATATAAGTACCTCAGCACTTCAAAAAAAGAATAATAAAAAAAAAAAGTGCTTGATAATTTTAACAATTGTTTTCCATATCCAAATATTGTACTAATCCATATTGGTGGTAATTAATTGTTTTGGTCCCTTAAAATTGTTATAGTTCTTGTTTTGTTTAAAAGAATGTATTCATGTAATTGAAGCAAATGTTCCAGCAAAGAAACATTCCTTAAGACTCTGAAGCAGGTGGGAATTAAAAGGGCAATGCAAACGTTTTTGCCATGTTTAGAGGGATTTAGCTTTAGGTATGAGGATTTGGACAGTGGATTATTTTCGAGAGGGTGTTCATTTTTTTTTAGACATTGGACATATTTAACAGTAGTCCACAGTAGCCAATAGAAAAGGCCGAAGCTTTGTTGAAATGGACAGAACGTTTTTTACTTTGTGTGTTATTGTGTATGTATTTATTTTGATCTAAGGTATTGTTCTAATAAGTTTGTTAGATATTGTTCTTGCAATGGAAGTTCAAATCATCCTTAGTTGTGTTATGTGATTGCCCTCAGCCGCTAAAGATAAGAAACAATGTCTTAAAGGTATATTCTTCCATTTCATGTAAACACAGAATGTATTGGATGAAGCTCCATGGCCAGATTGAATACACCTACAGCTGTCTATTAGGTTAATATACTTATAACCATAGAGCAGATGTTGTGTTCATGTTTACAAAAGGATAAAAAGCTCAGCCCTGAGATTGAACACATGTTAGCATCGCATTTGTGGTCATGAAAGAGTTTTTAAGGAAAAATATTCAGACACATTTGAAAGGTGATGCAAAGTCCATTTGAGTGTGTGGATATAGAAAACATAACTAAATAGTGGTCAGACCATACAATGGAATATACTGTTAAAGTGTAATTGTTGTGATAAACATGACAGAGAACACAGTGTCATCGATCCATCATGACATCCACAGTTATAGCACATGTATTGTTTTAAATATATAAATATATACCCGTGTGAATGTCAACTTGAGATCCACATGAATTCACTCTTAAATCCTCATCTTGCATTTATTGTAGGATAGAAGTTGTGTAGTGGCCAAGGCTGTATCAAAAAGAATAAAACAAAATAGTAAGAGCACTCAATCAAGAAAAATATTACCCACTTTGAGGATAACACTGCAAAAAAAACAGAAATAATATAGGGTAATAACGTCAAATAAACCAAATAAGAAGATGGATTAATTGCACTCACATACACAGAGCCAATTGGAAGCTGGCTCAAGCTAAGCGCCTTGAACAGAAATATTCCTAAGGACTGGAACAGGAAAATTCTTGATGGGTATCTTCCCAGAATTGATGCAAAAATCAGGAACGCAGGTTGAAAATTGCACACAATTTTAATATAAACTAATAAAAACAAAACAAAACTTAGTAAAACAATCTATTATAAAAAGGAAAGTCCCATAAATATGGAAAACGTCCCAAAATGTCCTTAGAGTCCACCTTACGCGTTTCGTCACAAAGCCTTCATCAGAGGTGCTGTATTCTGTTCAGGCGAAGAGCCCTTTTTTAAACCTAGCTTGGCGCCTTTTTCGCCATCTTCCCGGCACTTTACTTCCGGGTTCTGTCATCAGGACGCGTCCTGCGTCATCACGTCCTGACGTTACTTCCGGTTTCGGCGAGAATGACGTGTGGGAACCGTCATCAACAAAGTCCGTGCAATTTCAATGTATGAAACATAAAAATTACCAAATAAGGCAATAAATGCAACAGGAGAAAAAAAGGGGAAACACATCATAATAGATAGTACTACTTAAACATCTTAATCCCACATAATATAATGGTAAATAAGCTAAAAGCGTAATACAAAATAAAATATTAAAAGGTATTCCCCCAAGTTGAATTTTAAAATATGAAAAAAAGTAAAATATATAGATTACTACTTTTTAATAGATAAAAATAAATAGAATAAAATTAAACATATTTATTAATTTCAAAGTCAACATTCAGACCTTTTGGGACCATGGTGTCCAGCTCGAACATCCATTTCATCTCTGCATATCCTAGGGTGTATTCTATGTCCCCACCTCTCCAGTGGGTTTTAATCATATTAATCCCTATGAATTCTACACCTCTCGGATCCCCATTGTGTACTTCAGCAAAATGTTTGGAAACATTATGGTTCAGAAATTTACGTTTAATGATGTATATGTGCTCTCTGATTCGGATTTTTAAATTGAAAACCACATTGGCAAGTGAGTAGATAAATTATCCCTTTACTTGAACAGTTAATAAATGTATTTATTTTGTATTCTTTTTTGGTAGCTAGTGATACAAATTAGGAAACCTTTTTATTTTTATTTGTTCTAAATGAACAACCCTGGCATGTACCACAATAATGGAAACCTTTACTTCCTTTTAAAAATGATCTATCCTCTATTTTTTCTTTATCTAAAAAACTTTTTGTTAATATCTGTTTAAAATTATTGGCCCCCCCTAAAAATACATTTTGGTTTAAAGTCTAAAAAAGGGACTGCTTCTGAGTCTTCTTTTAATACATGCCAATATTTTCTGATTATCCTTTGCAAGACTCCATTATTGGAGCTAAAATTAAAAATGAAAGGAATTGTTTTGTTCTTATATTGTTTATTTCCAAATTCTTGTTTTTTTATATTTCAGAAGAGGTTGTCTCTCCTTCTCTGCAATTTCATTTTCAATTGTATCTAAATCCTCTTTTATATATCCCTTTTCAATAAATTTTCTTTTTAGGATTTTCGCCTGTTTAAAATGTTCCTCTCCTTCTGTACAGTTTCTTTTGAGCCTTAAAAATTGTCCCTTTGGAATGTTAGTTAGCCAAGGCTTAAAATGGCAACTCTTTAAATCTATAAAGCTATTGACGTCAACGCTTTTAAAAAAAAAATGTTTTACTTTTGATTGTATTATTTTCGATATAAATTAATAGATCTAAAAAATTGACATGCTCTGCACTAATTTAATATGATAAATTGATATTATAAGAATTACAATTGAGAGAAATGATAAAATTTTCCAGGGATTCTCTATTACCTTTCCAAATGATAAAAATGTTGTCTATATACCTTTTTAAAAGCGTTGACGTCTGATTGTTTGCTCTGCATATTCAGTGCATGATCTCTGGGGATGAAGCAATAGGACAGGAGCTTCTTCTACTTGTTATCACTCTGTGTTACATTCATTATCTGCTTCTGTATTTCTGTTTTCTGTCAATGCAGGTCAGCTGGAAGACGAGGTGGTTTAGATGTAGATTTTGAATACATAAAATACATGATTTACATAGCGGAAAACATCACAATCAAAATGGCAGTATCCACGTTTCCTAAAAAATAACATTTCATTTTTATTGAAGTCCATGTTAAAACCCATGTACAGGAACACCATATAGGTACAATTAAGTCACCAGGCAGTATCTTAAAACATTTAATGCATTTCAAACTTAGCAACAATCTAAAGATTTATGTGCTGCAATTTTCATTGTGGGTTGTTTCCTGTGTTAACTGTACAAAATACTTTTATTGGTTTCCATTATGTATCCTTTCTAATTTTGGTTTGTACCTAGATTTTTTTCCTTATCCACTTTTAGACACTCTGGAAGTTTTTTTTTTTTGTTAGCTTTTTTTTTTGGCGCATGTTAACATATTCAGTTGCTCTTACATATTTTTTTTTGCAGAATAAGGGTTTTATTTGGTCTTCGATCTTATCTTCCACATGCAGTACTTGGTATACGATTACTTTTCTCTTAGTCTTTCATAAAATAAGTTAGATTAAAGCACAACATTAGTATCTTGCTCATCACTGTAGATCTCTAATCAATAAATCTTAGTATGTTGATTTTAAGTTACAGGTACTCTCTAAGCATCATAGTTATCCACGTCACTTGAATTGGATTAAAGAACCCACCCCCCCACCCGTTTTAATTCTGAAGTTTCTGAAAACAATTGCAAACATATTCTCTTAATGTATTAAATTATAATGCATTATTATATACACCCTGTTCCAAATTAATATGCAAATTGTATTTTTCTCATTTACCTAAATCATTGATGTAAATAACAGTCAGCATAATTCTCATGTTATCAACTATTAAGAGTACAATTTAAATTTTATTGAACAAACCTCGTAATGATAACAGTATTTTTTTTAAACATAAAAAACTTACAATGCACTGTTCCAAATTATTACGCACAGTAAGTTTCCAAACACTTTATAGGTTGTAAAGAACTGAAAATTGTAATTTGTTGTGTTTGCAGCATATTTACTGAAATCAAAAGCTATTTCAATCAAACTTATATAAACATTTTAACAGGTCACGTTACATTTTAACATAGGACCCCTTATTTGATAGCAGCTTCACAAGTCTTGCATCCATTGAACTTGTGAGTTTTTGGAAGGTTTCTGCTTGAATTTGTTTGCAAGATGTCAGAATAGCCTCCCAGAGCTGCTGTTTGGATGTAAACTGCCTCCCACCCTCATAGATCTTTTGCTTGAGGATGCTCCAAAGGTTTTCAATAGGATTGAGGTCAGGGGAGGATGGAGGCCACACCATGACTTTCTCTCCTTTTACCCCCATAGCAGCCATTGATGCAGAGGCATTCTTTGCAGCATGAGATGGTGCATTGCCATGCATGAAGATGATTTTATTCCGGAAAGCATAGTTCTTCCTTCTGTACCAGGGAAGAAAGTGGTCAGTCAGAAACTCCACATACTTTGCAGAGGTCATCTTTACACCTTCGGGGACCCTATTGGGGCCGACCAGCTCTCTTCCCATGATTCCGGCCCAAAACATGACTCCACCCCCGTCTTGCTAACATTGCAGCCTTGTTGGAACAGGGTGGCCGTTTACCAACCATCCACTATTCCATCCATCTGGACCATACAGGGTTGCACGGCACTCATCAGTGAATAGGACTGTTTGAAAATTAGTCTTCATGTATTTTTCTGCCCAATGCAGCCATTTCTGCTTGTGAGCATTGGTTAGTGGTGGCCGAATAGAAGGTTTATGCACAGTTGCAAGACTCTGGAGGACTCTACACCTTGATGTCCGTGGGACTCCAGAGGCACCAGCAGCTTCAAATATATGTTTGCTGCTATGTAATGGTATTTTAGCAGCTGCTCTCTTGATCCGATGCATGGATCTAGCAGAAATCTTCCTCAATGTGCCTTTATCTGCACAAACCCATCTGTGCTCTGAATCAGCCACAAATCTCTTAATAGTGCGATGATCACGATTAAGTTTTCGTGAAATATCTAATGTTTTCATACATCGTCCAAGGCATTGAACTATTTCACTCTTTTCGGCAGCAGAGAGATCCTTTTTCTTCCCTATATTGCATGAAAATGGTGCTCTGCTTAATAATGTGGAACACCCTCCATTAGTAATTTTTCCTAAAATTGGGCTCACCTGGCAATCTAATTATCACAGGTGGCCGAGATTGTTTTCAGTGATCAAAAGAGCCCTGAGACACAATGCCATCCATGAGTTAAACTGAAAAACAAAATATTTAATCTTTGTGACACTTAAATAGAATTTGTATAATAATTTGGAACAGGGTGTATATATTCTAATACATAACACAGTATAAATATATACTCACACACAGTGGTTGCTATATTTTTGGTTCACCTATGGCATTGAGCAGCTAAATGATCAAAACCAAAATACCATTCCCTGCAGCTTCACCCAACTGACTCCACCATCCTACTCCACTAACACAAGGCAAGACGTTCCATAGAAACATGGGGCGTGTGTTAAATGCTGTCTATACAAGGCATGTCACAACACAGATTTTCCTTTCTTCAGTTGCCCCAGCTTTTGAGATCATGTTCCCACTGCAGCCAGAGCTGGATGGGCCCACTGGAATACCGGGAGATTTCTTGATATATAAACACACACTATGTGACACGATGAATTATGGGACTGGAATAATTGGCTGCGTTGAGTTTCCAGTCTGGCCCTGACTGTAGCCTATTGTTCCAGTGCTTAGCTGATAGGGTAGAACCTTGTCTTGTCAAGTTCTGCTGTAGCTTATCTAATTTAAGACCAATATTTTCTTGTGCTTTAAGAGATGGCGCTCTGAACATCTTTTTCTTAAAGGGCGGTTACTCAAATATATTCGGTCGTTTCTCCCAGCCTAAAGAACTCTGTCAATTCTCCTCTTGTTGGTAAAGTATATTAATCTCTCACTTAGACAAATGGTGCCTACTGAATGTTTCTTAAAGGGACATGCATCAATTGACATTTTAAAATACAAAATACAAATGCTTTAATAAAAATCTACAAACAAAAATGAAGTAGAAAAATAATAAAGAAAAACTTTGAAAAGTATTTAGTAAACGTTTATAAACGTACTATAATCTTGGACAAATTGCATTATTGGTCACGCCTCTCACCTACGGGAGCTTTTCAGCTTCCCCCCACCCTTAACCACTTATCTCAGTTTCACGGTTAATAGATCACCCAACTGCACATATCTAAATCTTTCAGCCATGTCCAATGCACTTTTTCAGCATTCCTACGGTTAGAATACTGATTGGTTAGATCATTGTCACCCTTGGAGGGGATGTTGTAAGCATATTATTTAAAATAAATCACAATTAGCCTGATTTTTTCAGTCTGCAGAGTGAGGCAAATGTCTCATTCACAGCTAAAGCTTTTGAATGAAACTGATGTTTCAAATTCATTTATGACACTTTAATTGCACAATTCCCTGTTTACTTTATAGAATATTATGTGAAAATTGCAGGGGATGGGATGTTTCTGAAATGTTAGTCTTAGCACAAGAGACATAAATAGCAGGATGTTTGTGTGTGTCAAAGATATGACCATGCTAAAGTAAAATATACCACAGAGGTAGAATTGGAGATGAAGAACCACCTGGATGGCAAAAAAGAAAACAACTTAAATTCCAGATTCTATAAAGTGATGTAAATGATAAACTAGACAACATGTTAGAGCAAGAAGCTCAAAACAAGCCAAAAATGAGCATTAGATATATCAGAATAATCCAACTAGCCCAAGGTCAAAGTAAATCGGTAGAAAACATTGCTGAAAACAGAAACACAAAACAGAGGTAAGAATTGAGCAATCGCCAGGTTCCTTCTTTGCACCTATGAACAATGTCAATAAAGAAGACATATGTAGTTTTAGACTTATTTTCCAAACCACTTTGAGGATTTGTCAAATGAAATGCACAGAGTGCTCTATAATATTCTGCTGAGATGTGTCAATATTTGACATGAATCTTGGTGTTAGAAAGCACCTGTGATGTAACATAGGAAGGTAATATAACACAAGCCTTCTATAGTCAATGCCACACGGGCTCCATGTCTTCCTGCTCATATGTTTAGTTCAGGGGTAGGCAACCTTCGGCTCTACAGATGTTTTGGACTACATCTCCCATAATGCTTTTACAGCCATATTGCTGGCAAAGCATCAAGGGAGATGTAGTCCACAACATCTGTAGAGCCGAAGGTTGCCTACCCCTGGTTTAGTTGAACCATTATTAATGGGACACTCCAGACCTCTAAAGTATATCAGCTGCATTATGTGTGAAGAGTGTATCTTCTCTTTTTTTTCCTTTTTACAAAAAGAGCAGATTTCAATGGAAAGTGGCACTTTTATGAACTAACTCTGTTACATCCTCTGACACAATTGCCCAGAGCACCTGCATTGCAAAAACGTCTGATTGAGCTGTATTGGGAAGTCTGTGATTGGACAGCCACAAAAAGTCTGAGCTTGGGAAGAAGGGAAGGGCTAGCAAAAGGCTGCAGACAAGAAATCTGCAGCTTTTCCAAGCTGTTTTTAGACATACCATCAATAAAGAAAATGCATAATTAAATGCATGTATGTTTAGATATCTCTATGCACAAACAGTGATTCCATTATTATTTAGTCTTTATATTGCCTCAGTGGGGTGCCATTTAAGTGTATTGACCATGTCCATCAATATAGAAATACAAAACAAGATATGTGAACACAACCCCAGTGAGAAAAGTGTATAATTTAAAGCAGACCAGAACTTCCCTGTGTTAGGTGAAGTATCCAGATGGGTCCCCAAAGACTTCCTCCTGACTTCAACAAATATATACAAATAGAATAGGGGATAATCTGAAATTTTCAGATGTAAAACAGCCTTCAGTGAAATCTTTCCTTCAATATCCACTGTATTTTCTTATCTTCACACTCCCATCAGTAGGTTGGAATATGTAACTCAGGAGAAAAAATATATACAGAAAAGATGTAGTGCACTTCCAGAGTATAGTAAAAAAGAATTTTACTTACATATAAGCATAAAACAATTCACATGTCACCACTGGGCATCCTACGCGTTTCGTCCTGAAATCGGACTTCCTCAGGGACTTGGTGAAACAGTAACAGCAAAAATATGAAAAAATACAAAAACTTTTCCCTCCCACAGTTCCCCTGGGGTTCATTATTGAATGATTCCCAGACGGTGTTCCATTTCTGCCTGGGCGGCACTTCCTGCTTGTTTGAAATGAAGTACCGTCATTACGTACGCCGCATGCGTTTCATCTTGTGTTCCAGGAACCCGGAAGTGGATGACGATCGTCCGTTTTTATAAAGTTTCAATTGCTCCGAAGATGTATAGGTGGATAAATGAACAGGGGAGGGAAGCAATTAAAAACACTCTGGATGACACGACGTAGATATATTTATATCAATGAAAATCATATAATATGTAAATGCAAAAATTGACAACCTGTTTTACGTTCTGTTAGAGGTAAAAAAAACTTCCAACAAATTAAATGAATAAAAAATGAAAATAGGAAAATAAAAAATATATAAATAAAAATAAAAATAAATAGAAAAAATATATATGTATAAAAATATATACATAAAAAATGTATAAAAAATAAAATACAAAATACATTAATAAAACAAAATATGTTTACACAATGGATATAAAACATTAATTTGCATCTTCAAATTTCAATTCATACAATCCATATTTTTAGAATAATATAAAAAAATCAAATAATATATATATTATATTTTTTATATATATATATATATATATATATATATATATATACATACAGCGAGATATCTTAATATCATTCTGTTTAAAGTACATTGGTTATAAATATCAGGGAAAACGCTGTCTGGACCTATAAAAATTAATAAGACATAGTGAAGACTGTTACATATATAAAATAACAGACACTTTCTTGAGTGCACTCACAAGATGTAGGAAGGAAAATCGCTCTGAAATAGCCACCACCTACTCCTGTAGGGGGGTCACACTGAGGATATGCTGGATCTTGTAGATATTAAAATCCGGAACCAAAAGTAGAGCAGGAACAAAGTATGGTAGAAAAGGTATTTATTCATAAATACAATAAAAGGCACTGGTCCAACGCGTTTCGTTCAAACAGAACTTCTTCAGGGACCTTTCAAGTTAAAATTAATAATACATATACCATACATACAAATTCCCGCTGGAATTTGTATGTATGGTATATGTATTATTAATTTTAACTTGAAAGGTCCCTGAAGAAGTTCTGTTTGAACGAAACGCGTTGGACCAGTGCCTTTTATTGTATTTATGAATAAATACCTTTTCTACCATACTTTGTTCCTGCTCTACTTTTGGTTCCGGATTTTAATATCTACAAGATCCAGCATATCCTCAGTGTGACCCCCCTACAGGAGTAGGTGGTGGCTATTTCAGAGCGATTTTCCTTCCTACATCTTGTGAGTGCACTCAAGAAAGTGTCTGTTATTTTATATATGTAACAGTCTTCACTATGTCTTATTAATTTTTATAGGTCCAGACAGCGTTTTCCCTGATATTTATATCCATTTGTTCTATTTTGGCACCTATGTGGAAAGTTGCTGTTGGGAAGCTGTTGCTAAGTTAAGTTTATTTATTTATTTTGTGTTTGCACAGTCTATTTGAGTGTGTATTTTGTAAAGTACATTGGTGACTAGGTGAAAAAGAAGGTGAAACCCATTTTATACTGCACTTTTTCTTCTATCTCTTTACTTTTTACACTTTAGTATTCTAAAAAATATAATATCTTTTTGGAGATGAAAACGAATTTTAAACTATAACCAAAAAAATAAATAAAAATAAATATGTAAATGTAAATAAAAATTAAAATTAAAATAAACATAATAATAAATGTAAATGATAATAAGTAAAAATAGAAATAAAAATAAAAATAAAAATAAAAATAAAAATAAAAATGAAAATAAAAATAAAAATAAATAATAATAATAATAATAATAATAATAAATAAAAAAAAAACAAAACATCCAACTCATTAGAAACCATTTTTTCAACCTGTTTTGAATTATGGTAACTCATTTATTTGTTAGTCAGATGTATCTATTAATTTGGAAATGAAGAAAGAATGCAATATTCACACAAGAAACACTCACAAAACAAGAATTAATCTTCAAAAAAACTCCACAAATCAATATCTAAGTTTAAACCAAAGGGTTGGAGTGTTCTCAATTTATTTATCCAAAAGGTTTCTCTCTGTGAAAGTTTTTTGGTCAGATCCCCTCCTCTCCAATAAGGGTCTACATGCTCAATGCCCATGAAGGAAAAACTTCGCCAACTGAATTTATTGCAGGTATTGCAATGTAAAGGTACTATATGTTTGGTTGAATTTTTTCTAATATTGTTTTGATGTTCCAATATTCTTTCTTTAAGTTTTCTACACGTTCTTCCCACATATTGTTTCCCACATGGGCATTGCAACATATAAACTAAATTTTTGGTATTGCAGTTTATATTAGACTTTATCTTAAATCTTTCTTTTGTAGTGAAACTCATAAATTCTCTCTTTTGTATATATTTTTGATTTTTGCATGCTTTGCAAGAGTTGCAAGGATTAAAACCATTAATAGATGTTATACATTTACGTGGAATTTTTAATGCGTAGCTGGGTGCTAGTATATTTTTTAAATTTTTTGTTCTCCTGAAAATAATTGGTGTTTTTTTGGGTAACACTTTGCCTAATATAGGATCTTTGCATAAAATATTCCAATGTTTATTGAGAATCTTTTTTATTTTCCAGTGTGGTGTGTTGTATTGTGTAATGAAAGAAAAATTATAATCATTTTTGGGAGTTTTTTGGGGTTTAGATGTCATCAAATCTCTCCTATTCTTTTTTTCTATTTCTCTGATTTCCTTATCCAACGAAGTTGGTTCATATTTCTTTGTTAGGAATTTGTTTTTTAAGTGTTTAGCTTGCTTCTTATAATCTGATTTTTTGGAATGGTTTCCAACCATTTATCATGATGGCAACTTTTCCTGTGCATATAGCTGTTACCTTCGTTTATTTTTAAAATAACATTTTGATTGAATAATGCTGTTTTCAACAAAAAAACATATGTCCAGAAATTTGATGGTAGTGGCATCTATCTCGTGAACTTCAAACCATAATCATTTGGTGACTGTAATCTAAAAAAGATAATAATTCCTCTCGTGGACCCCTCCAAATCATTATTAAATCGTCAATAAAAAGTTTCCATAGGACCAGGTTTGCTGCCCAGGCATGCCCACTCCATATGTGGTTGGATTCCCAATCCCGCATATATATGTTTGCATAGCTGGGGGCGAACCTTGTCTCTATGGCTGTACCAGTTGTTTGGAGATAGAATGAGTCATCAAAGAAAAATAAATTGTGTTTGAGAATATAATGAATATTTTTGTTGTGCTGGTAAATACAATGAGGCTTGCAGTGCCACGACAGCGGAAGCAAGCACAAGTAAAACAACATAATGTAACAGTACCATGGCAGTTTAGACACAGCACATTTTTGTAAATGCAGTAATAAACCAGAAACTAACATGTCAAAGCAGTGAACATGAATTATGAGAATACGTGGTGGGAGATATGTCAATAGGATTTAATGAGGATAAGAGCCACAGGGTCATGTCCACATTTTTAATAATTTGAGTTTCAGCCACATGCACCTTTGCTTGACCGAGTATCTAATAAAGTGGACTCTGATTGCAGTAGGGCAACCTGTGATTGAGCACCTCAAAATGAGAATTTGAGAATGAGTATGGGTACAGTTGCTGATCCCACCAGAGGCGTAACTAGAAACCACAGGGCCCCGGTGCGAAAATTGCCCTGCCCCCCCCCCCTCCGCAATACATCTAATCCCCACCCCATATGACCCCGCCCCCTCCATACGTCTACCCTACCCCATACTTCCCGCCCCTCCACAAGTCCCCCGTTCCCCCACACATGCAGACAAACAGATACACATGCAGACCCACACAAAGACACACACAGACACACACATACAGGCACACATACATGTAGACAAACACAAACAAACACAGTCACAGACACACACATACATACAAGCACACATACATACAGACACACATTCACACATGGCCTGTGTGCACCCGGTTGCATGGGTCCACGGGATGACTGGGCCCCCTGGAGTGGCGGACCCGGTCGCAGCTGCGACCCCTGAAAGCAGGAATGTTTCAGACATAATAACAATTATTTACATAGCACCAACATATTCCGCAGGACTGTACAATAGGTAACCAAGACAAACACTAAATTTGAACAAAACATGATTGACATACGGGAACTGTATGAAGGTGAAGAGGGACCTTCCCAAAGAGGCTTACAATCTAAAACACGTATGTATCTTTTCTTTCTAGGACTACTTTAGGATTTATTAGCTCTCACTAAATCTCTATGTAATTATGAAAAAAATATATAGATTTTGATTACTGAAAGTATGGAAAGTACTCTGGAAACCAATAGAATGTTTCTACTAATTGCCGTTCATCTACATTTTTGCCCTAGAAAACACCAATATTACATTGCTGATCTACTTTGCACCTAACGGTCAAATAAACATGAAATAGCTAAATAATGTACTTTGAATAGCAGAGAGCAGCTCTATTGCTTCTGATTACTCCTTTGGAGTCATGAAAAAAAAAAAAGGGAAAAAATTAAATAATTTTACTTTTTATACTAACGGTAAAAGGTACAATTTCAAGAAAATATGTTACATATCTCCATAAACCATTCATCACTTGTAGAAGTTGTGTTTTCTGTATGTACTATAAAGAAAACTGAGCCTTCATTGTAATAGGTACTGTTCATATAAAAATGAAAAAAAGCTTTCTTTCCAGGGTAGCACTTAAAATGAACAATGAGTCTATCTACCTCTCAGCAAGGCCCAACAGGCCCCATGGGAATTTTGAGACATTTGTGTCTAGGGGCGAAAGACTGTTCCTCATCGCAAATAGAGCCAACTTTTTTTTTTCTTCAAGCTGTGAACTAGTCATATTACTTTTATGTCTTGCTCCAGATATGTGTTCAGATAAGTGCTTTTATTAATCTTTTAAAGCATCAAGTTTAGCTTGTCGGTAGAACAAGTTACCACTTTGGCTTATTACGCGTCTCCTAGTTTACAGGAATTTCTAAAGATTTTCTAAAATCTAGTTTTGTGTTTTTTTTGGTTTTTTTTTCCCATTTATTTTTATTTCTTAGAAAAAGGTACAATAAACTATACAAAGATTGTCATTAGTAAGAAACTGTGCGTTATCGACTCAGAGGAAAAATATCCACATTTAAAGTGTTTCATACCATATAACCATAATAGTTTATTTTAAATGGGAACTTGAACATAGAAAGAAATCAGGGAGATTTTCCACTGATACAAATATATTGGGTTTTTTCTTTGCAAGAGATTAATATTTCTCATATGAATAGGATGATTTTTACCTGCAGAGAAAATAAGACTATAATTAGTACAACGGCAATAGAAATTGTGTATTGCCTTGAAATAATATTTTATTGTCACAATTATTGGCCACAGTCTGATTACATATCCTTACAGTGATAAAGTTTTGCAAATAAAAATATTGAACAGTTGTTATTATAGTTCCCACCGCAGTTTTATGATACTTTAATCTGCAAAATTCTACAGTGTAGGTGACAATGTTGCTTGAAATTCAACCTTTTAGTATATGTTTTATGCACATGAGGCATCTGAGTTCTCCCCTTTCCCTATCATCACCAGATTATATTGTATATTATACAACAAGAGGGCATAGTCTTAAATTAGAGGGACAAAGGTTTAAAAATAATATCAGGAAGTATTACTTTACTGAGAGGGTAATGGATGCATGGAATAGCCTTCCAGCTGAAGTGGTAGAGGTTAACACAGTAAAGGAGATTAAGCATGCGTGGGATAGGCATAAGGCTATCCTAACTATAAGATAAGGCCAGGGACTAATGAAAGTATTTAGAAAACTGGGCAGACTAGATGGGCCGAATGGTTCTTATCTGCCGTCACATTCTATGTTTCTATGTTTCTATGTTTCTATTATAGGGTGACAATAAAGAGTTGGGGGGGGGGGGGAGGGTGGGTGTCAGTCCCCAAACTGAAATATGACTGGGATGGACTATACCCAACCTTTGTAATAGATATTCAACATAAGACTACAAATGACTAGTGTACAAATGGATCCTGGCAATCACAATGCTGGGTGGTAGTTGGGTGGTAGTTGGAGCTCCCTGTAACCCGGCTGAGTACCTCCACCAAGGACCACTTCCTAGCTGGAACTGGGGGAAACATAAGCGCTTCAGCCCCAGTCACCACGGATTAACTGGGGTCCTCCTATAGCCTCTCTGTCCTGGAACAGAATAGGGGACTAGCTCTATTCCCTCCCAGATACTGGCCAACCCACAGTCCTGGGAGCTCAAGTCTTTACAAGGACTTTCCCTGCCGAATCCTCCACGAGTTGAAACAAGGTGCTGAGCAATGATTAGCCCTTTCACCTCCCAGTAACTAGACGACACAGTTCTGGGAGTAAATTGATTTTAATGAACCAAACTCGGCCTTTTATGCACAGACCCCAGCAAGGGGTCTCCATTGTATTCAACACAAGCCCCTCCCAGGAACCTCTGGGCCTAGGAAATTATTGCCTTAAAGACTGGTAAGCTAATTGTCTCCCAAGAACAGAGAGCCCAACACAAAATATAAAAACATAAAAGTACCCCAAAACATAATGAAAACATAAAATAACCCCACAAATAATACGTCCCAAAATAGCCCTGACCTGAGAGCTCAAGTTCTCCAAATATCGCTCAGATCCATGCAGTGTAGGGGAAACGCCACCATGTTAAAGTTCTGACCAGCCGCACATGTGGTCCTATGCCCAAAATAGTTCCACGGCGTTTGGTGCTTTTGCTTTTCAACTTTCGGGAGCTCCTGCGGCCGCAATACGGGGTGCTACACCTGGCTTTCAGGCAGTGTTTGTTCCCCTTAGTCTCAGGCACCTTCCTTCCAAAAAGTGCTCTCCTGGGGGTTCAATACCCAGGACCAAGTTGTCCATGAACCGCACGGTCACCGCATCCTGAACAGTTTCATAACTCTTGTGGCTAAGTACCACTGAGGTGACCGGGAACCCACAAAGTCCTCATGCTGAAATTAGTTCCATAGCAGTCGCGGCTAAGTACCACTGAGGACCATTTGTGGGTTTAGTTCATGCGAATGGCTGCCAGGGAGCCATCGTTCAGTTCCATTTGCATTAAGGGAAAGTGCCGAACCAGGGTCACCCAGGGAAAGCTACCAATGGCGACTGAGCAGGGTTACTCCCAAACAGTGTCCCAGACCTGGACCATAGTTGGTGGTCAGGAAGCCAGCTTCCACACCCCTCCAGGAGTCCGTGGCAAACATTCATTGGAAGGAGTGTTGGTCACAGTAGTTTAAAAGGCAGCAATACTATATTAAAGATCAATACATTTTTAAAACCATGATTTCAAAATCTCTTAAAAGTTTCATCCTTCCAGCTTAATCCTTTTAGCTCAATTTTCTATAAAGTGGCCCACTATCTTTAAAATTTCCAATTATATCTACTTTATGTTAACCGCTCAGCTTGGGAAGTTTAAAATCTTGTTGCACTGGACTTTTTAGAGTGAGTGACTTGATATACAAAAACACTAACTTAACTGTTTGGCATTGGACTTGTGCACAGTTAGAAAATTCAGCTGGGCCAAACAATTTCTCACAAAAATAGAACTTTTTGGGGGGAGGGAGGGGATGGGGGTTGGGGAGGAACTGAATTTCAGCCATATGGCACAATGGCTTAACAGAGTTTTTAGTACCAAAAACCCAGAAATTAATCAGATGAACAAAGAGGATGCTAAAATGAGCCAATCAGTGTAACATTTATATATAACATATATGTAGAATATAAATATTCAGTTCACTGTATTTTCTTGCAAAATGTTGGTTCACAGATCAAGTGAGGAAAACTAACCAATAGGGGGAAAAAACGAGGAACAGTAAAACAAATCTATATTTATTTTATGTCTCCTCCTTTTATCCACTATTGCTCACTTTTTAATTGATCTGTATATAAAATCAACATTTAGTGTGTTACAAGTGGATGTCATCAATCATCTTTATTGCCATCGATCATCTTTTTTTATATTTTGGTGCCAGAGTCAAAATCCAGAATCATGAACCAAAAAGAACATGCTTGGCCATTATGTGTTTTGGTTGGTTCGTGACACGGATACATTTAAGGTTGGAGTTTGGGAATTTGACTGATCACTTGCTTGTCCCAAATTCAAACAAAAATGAATCTTGAAGCCTACTTGGGACATTAACGCATGACATTTTGGTAGATTTGGCAAGAATCCCATTTTTCTCGGTATTTATTACAAAACACTAGTCCTGAAATTCTATACATGGGTATATATCTGTCTCTCTGTGTCTTTCGCTCTCTCTGTGTCTGTCTTGTCTCCATCTATTTGTCTGTCTTTCTGCCTGTCTCTCTGCCTGTCATAAAATTCTTCACTTGTATACTTTGATAGAGGAAATTGGGATTCTAGCCAATAACAATGATAAGGCGAAGCGTCTGCTTTTCTATAATAGCAGCTCCTTTTTTTTTTACATATCACAAAAACTAAGACGATTTAAAAAAAAAAAAAAAATAGTGGGACAGAAAAGGATAAATGTAAACGTAAAACCTGCAAAGTGACAGAGCCACTTTAATGTCACATATTATAAATTATATTAAGCATTATTTGTATAGTAAAAGCCTCAGATGACTCTGGTAAAAGGGGCGCCTATCCACAAGTATTTACATTTTTTTGCAGCCCCTTATTTTAAGCAATAAATGTGAAGTGTAGATTATGTTCAAGCTTTATAAAAGTTTCTTCCCTGAAGGAGATACCTTCCCAAGGGTCCTTAAGGCCAATGTAAGCCCCAGTGAATTAATTTACAATGTGCACTCAAATGGCTGCAGGATAGCACGCACAAACCTTACCTCGCAAAAAAGAAGCACATTGATTATAAGCGTATAATGACATTGACCTAAATTTTTTTAAAGATTTTCAACCAGAGAGAGAGAAGGCGGTACACTCCCTCAGGCATTTAGGTGCTACAGGCATTTAAGAAATATATATATTTTTACTTTAACCTCAAAGTTTTCATTTTCATACTATTTACAAAATCTTACTTTTTCAGCATATATGACCTAACTTCAACAACAACCACACACACATTATGACCTCTCCGAGATCTTGGTTCTGTTCTCTGTTTACATTTCTAGGGAGGTACTATAGATTTGTGTGTTTTGCTACCCAAGGATCTAAAATTACTTTTTAGTAAAAGTTTTGCAATTGCATATCTGTCGTATGGTTTATTCTCACCTACATAATACAAGAAACACAGGTAATATCAGTAATAAAAGGAAAAATCTGCAATTCTGTGTGGCAAAAATCCACTTGATATCCATGACTGAAAAATCCCCCCCAAACTGGGTAAAACATACATATTTAAAATAGTGATATCTTTTCACAGCATGCATCCAGATTGAACAAATAAAAATACGAAAAAAGTGTGAGTACAAATATACAGCCACAAAATGTAAAACACTACATGGGAATTAATCATTTGCGATTTTTAATATCTGCGATTTTTATAGCGCTTTTCTCCCTGTGAGACTCAAAGCACTTTACAAATATATAAACATAAAGACATAAAAGTTAGGAGTTTCTGAAGGTCATCTGAGCGGACTGAATGCCTGATGGAAGAGGTCGGTCTTTAGCTTTTTTTAAAAAAAGTCTGTAAGGACGGTGCCTCTCTGATTGCACACGATAAAGAGTTCCAGAAGGTAGGGGCAGCATGGCCGAATGCCCTGGAGTCTGCCTTTATTCTTGGCACTGGCAGGAAGGATTTGCTGGCTGACCATAGTGAACGGGATGGAATGTAGGGTGTCAGGAGCTCTTTCAGGTACTGTGAGCCTTGATTGTTTAAGACTTTGAAGGTTAGCAAGCCAATTTTAAAATATGTTCGCCATTTAATTAGAAGCCAATGCAGGGAGGGAGTGGAGAACAGATGTTATTTGGCAGGAGCGAGTTGCCTGGGGTCCCCTCACCAAGAGTAACTCTGTTTTGTCCGGGTTCACTTCAAGCAAACTAGCATTCATCCATTCTATGAGGTCTGCTAAGCAACGGTTGATGCAGCAAGTTGGGTCTGTGGTATCTGGAGCAAAGGAGAAGTAGAGTTGTGTGTCATCCCCATCACAATGATACCATAGGCCATGTCGCCTAATAATGTCCCCCAGTGGTGGCAAGTAAATTGCGAATAGCATGGAAGACAAGATGGATCCTTGTAGAACTCCGCAGGCCAGTTCTGTTGGTGCCGATGAGCTTGATCCTGATGTTACTCTCTTTGATCTACCAGTGAGGAAATATTTAAACCAGTTAAGAACTGTGCCTCCTAGACCACAGATGTGCTGCAAGCGCTCTATTAAAATCCTGTGGTCAGTGGTGTCAAATTGGAGCGATCCAAAAGGATTAGGATGGAGTAATCACCTTTGTCTCTTGCCAGAAGGAGAGCATTTAGCAAGATGTAAATAATAGCATATATTACATATGAGGCTTTGTTACTATTTGTACACCCCAGCATTTTGATACACACTTTTCTCACAGTGTATCCTGTGCAGGGCCGGTGCAAGGAATGCTACCGCCCCAGGCAAAGGTCAATTTTGCCACCCCCTCATGAGATAGTTCTACAAGTTTATTCACTAAACTCCAAAAGCAAACATTCCACTGATTTCTTTCTACAATTTAGTAGATATACCCTAAAACAAAATATTTGTTATATTCTGCAAATCGTCCAATCAGAGGCTTCTCACTAGAAGCCTCTGTTCTGGGGCTGCAGTTGAGCGCATGCGCACTCGATCACAGCTTTTCTATGTTTCCATAGTTACGCTCATTGAGAAAGGGAGAAGGCAGGTGCACACTACTACAGCATGTCTCCCTAGTCTGTAGCTCTGTGGAGCTAAAGGAAGTGGAAGAAAACCTTCCTAGCTGTGTGACAGACAGGGAGGTATTTTTGACCCCAATTATAAAAGGTTTATTGAAATCATCCCTCTTATAAGATGTCAAGAAAATGACAAACTCCAGGCATATAAAGCACTTCAGCAAAGTTGACATACTTTGTGTGTGTGGAGTATTCCGCTCTCTTAGCATACATACACACACTTACAAAAAACTGCCTTATACATATAAATAAAGTGCTGAATACATTCATACACCAAAACATAAAAATTGCATCATACTCACAAACTCTTTCTAATACACACACTCCCTAATACATAATTTCAACCAGAGAGAGAAGGCGGCACATTCCCTCAGATATTTAGGTGCTACAGGCATTTAAGAAAGATATATATTTGTACTTTAACCTCAAAGTTTGTCATTTTCATACTATTTATAAAATCTCACTTTTTCAGTATAAATGATCTAACTACAAACTGCCTAACACATTCGGGACTTCGAAGGAGTGCACAAAAGTGCGAGATTCCGCACTTGCGGGATCTAAAGTGTGTCCACAGAACTCTATAGGGGGTAACCCTTGAATGTATACAAAGACACTTAGACTGAAGGTGATCCCTTGCCAAATAAGCTTTGGGAGCACCAGAAAGAGAGTTCTATGGGTGTTTATTGTATATATAATAATGAATTTAAAAAAAACATTTTATTATAGGGCATCAATTGACCCCAGAGAAAAAAGAAACTTAATACACCATCACAACTATAAACACTCAGGAGAGACTTCGTTAGCATATAGGGTATAGCAGATATTATTATTATTATTATTATTGCAATTTATATAGCGCCAACAGATTCCGTAGCGCTTTACAATATTATGAGAGGGGGGATTTAACTATAAATAGGACAATTACAAATAAACTTACAGGAAACAATAGGTTGAACAGGACCCTGCTCGATCGAGCTTACATTCTATAGGAGGTGGGGTGTAAAACACATTAGGACAGGAATTTGCAATCAAATAAGGTGGACTGCCCTTTAGGAGAGGGCAAGAGACAGGTATGTGAGGTATTGGTTAGTCTTGGAGGCCATAAGCTTTCCTAAAGAGATGGGTTTTAAGGCACTTCTTAAAAGATGCAAGACTAGGGGAGAGTCTGATGGCAGTAGGCAGGCTATTCCATAGGAAGGGAGCCGCCCGCAAGAAGTCCTGCAAGCGCGAGTTGGCCGTACGAGTGCGGACAACGGACAGATGGTGGTCACGGGCAGAGCGGAGAGACCGAGAAGGGACATACCTATGGATCTGTGAGGAGATATAAGAGGGGCTAGAGTTGTTCAGTGCTTTATAGGTGTGAGTTAGTACCTTGAATTGACTCCTATAGCATGCAGGAAGCCAATGTAAGGACTGGCAGAGGGGTGAGGTGTGAGAGAAACGACTAGAGAGGAAAATCAGTCTATAGATATAGAGTGGTATTGTAAGGTAGAGAATCGTATCCTGAGTTCACAGTAAATGAATACTCTATAATCTATACTGACACCATAGGAACAACTTGGCTAATGAGTCTATCCTAAATGGAGAAATTGGACTCAAAATATGGATGTCAAATAAATTGCAGTATTTATCTTAGACTGATATAGAGCCCTAGATATTAGTCTGTATACAATGGACAAGGGAAACCATAGTAAGCAGTGGATAAAAAGTATCCTTTTCTAGAATCCTCCAATATATCACAGCCCCAAAGGAGCATGTATCATGAACAAAGTATCCATAGATATAACAGAAAGTAACTAAGCTATCTATAACTACTTCAAAGAGATTCTGCACTCAAAAGAAATCTGCCCGAATGTATATGTCTAATAACTAACACTAACTAGACTGGAAATGAATCGATCTCCCAGACCCAGTGAGCACATCAAATAGTGCTGTGGTTTAAAACAAAAAATAAAGCATAGGACCTAACGCACGTTTCGGCGCTGCTAAAGCGCCTTTGTCAAAGGTAAAACTGGTACTGACCTGAAACACATTTTATACCGAACGGTATGATTGTGTCAGCCAATCCGCGCACCGGCATATTTTGCCTTGTTCGCGCCAAAAATCAAGGCGCTGTGTATGGCTGTCAATCGTCTAGTGACGTCCTCTTTTGGCCCGCCCCTGGGCGTGAGTTAGGGGGGGACTAGGCTCAATGTTAGGAGCCGAGGGATATATTCCTAATCATATTGAGTCCATCTATTGCGGACTCCACCCCTTTGGGGCGTTTCTTTCGGCGGAATAATCACAGAATGTACTTATCAATTACATATATAGAGGGCCGCCATCAGGGGGTGACAACCGTGACTGTTGTCACGGGCCCGGCGGCCCTGCGGGGCCCGGACTGCTCTGGCAGTCCCGGGCCCCACTTTCCCTCTCTGCACACATAGATAGCGAATATCGCTATCTATGTGTGCAGCCGCGGGCCCCCGGCTCCCTGTTACCGCAGAGGGGGCCCAGGCCTCCAGCCTCTTCTCTTCTCCTCCCTGCTAATAACTCTCGCGAGACCCGGTTGCCATGGCAACGCTCCGCGGGTCTCGCGAGAGTTATTGGAGGAGAGAAGAGGAGAAGCTGGAGGCCTGGGCCCCCTCTGCGGTAACAGGGAGCCGGGGTGCCCCACCATGCCACCGGACCACCGTGGATGGAATCTCCCCCCTCCCTAGACACAGGTAAGCAGGGAGGGGGGAGAAACAATTTAATTAATTCATTTTTTTTTATTTTTTTTTAAATAATGTTAAAATGACCCCCCTCCCCCTCCTCATTGCAAATTTACACACACACACTACATACACTGACACAACACACACTACATACACTGACAAAACACACACACTGCATACACTGACACAACACACACACACTACATACACTGACAAAACACACACACTGCATACACTGACACAACACACACACACTACATACACTGACAAAACACACACACTGCATACACTGACACAACACACACACTACATACACTGACAAAACACACACACTGCATACACTGACACAACACACACACACACTACATACACTGACAAAACACACACACTGCATACACTGACACAACACACACACACACACTACATACACTGACACGACAACACACACACACTACATACACTGACACAACACACACACTATATACACTAACACAACACACACACACTGACAAAACACACACACTGCATACACTGACACAACACACACACACACTACATACACTAACACAACACACACACACACTACATACACTAACACAACACACACACACACTACATACACTAACACAACACACACACTACATACACTGACAAAACACACACACTGCATACACTGACACAACACACACACACACTACATACACTGACACAACACACACACACACACACTGCATACACTGACACAACACACACACACTACATACACTGACACAACACACACACACACTACATACACTAACACAACACACACTACATACACTAACACAACACACACTACATACACTGACACAACACACACACTGCATATACCAACACAACACACACTGCATACACTAACACAACACACACTCTGCATACACTGACACAACACACTCTGCATACACTGACACAACACACACTGCATACACTGACACAACACACACTGCATACACTTACACAACCCACACTTTGCATACACTAACACAACACACACTCTGCATACACTGACACAACACACACACCGCATACACTAACACAATACACACACCGCATACACTGACACAACACACACACCGCATACACTAACACAACACACACACTGCATACACTGACACAACACACTGCATACACTAACACAACACAGTGCATACACTAACACAACACACACTGCATACACTGACACAACACACACACACTACATACACTGACACAACACACACACACACTACATACACTAACACAACACACACTACATACACTAACACAACACACACTACATACACTGACACAACACACACACTGCATATACCAACACAACACACACTGCATACACTAACACAACACACACTCTGCATACACTGACACAACACACTCTGCATACACTGACACAACACACACTGCATACACTGACACAACACACACTGCATACACTTACACAACCCACACTTTGCATACACTAACACAACACACACTCTGCATACACTGACACAACACACACACCGCATACACTAACACAATACACACACCGCATACACTGACACAACACACACACCGCATACACTAACACAACACACACACACTGCATACACTGACACAACACACTGCATACACTAACACAACACAGTGCATACACTAACACAACACACACTGCATACACTAACACAACACACTCTGCATACACTGACACAACACACACTGCATACACTAATACAACACACACTGCATACACTAACACACACAGTGCATACACTAATACAATACACACTGCATTCACTAATACAACATGCACTCTGCATACACTACACACTAACACACTCACTGCATCCACTATACTGACACACACTCTGCATTCGCTACACATTACCACACTCTGCATTCACTACACTAACACACACTCTGCATCCGCTACACACTAACACACTCTCTGCATTCACTACACTAACACAGACTCAGCATCCGCTACACACTAACACACTCTCTGCATTCACTACACATTAACACACTATCTGCATTCACTACACATTAACACACTCTCTGCATTCACTACACTAACACACTCTCTGCATTCACTACACTAAGACACTCTCTGCATTCACTACACATTAACACACTCTCTGCATTCACTACACTAACACACTCTCTGCATTCACTACACTCAGACACTCTCTGCATTCACTACACATTAACACACTCTCTGCATTCACTACACATTAACACACTCTCTGCATTCACTACACATTAACACACACACTACATTCATTACACTGACACACTCTGCATTCACTACACCCTAACACACACTCTGCATTTATTACACACTAACACACACTCTGCATTCACTAAACTATGCACACACTCTGGATTCACTATACTGACACACACTCTGGATTCACTACACTAACATACACTCTGCACCAACTGTACACACAGCATCCACTACACAAACATCCTGTATTCACAGTACACACACTACATCCACCACAAATTGAAACATTCTGCATTCACTATACACAGACACTGTGTCTAATACACACACTACATCCACTACAGACACTGCATCCACTAAACACATTTCATCTAGTACATACAAACACTACATCCACTACACAAACACACACTACATCACTGTACACACACTACATCCACTACTCAAACACTCTCTGCATTCACTACACATTAACACTCTGCATTCACTACACTAACACACACTCTGCATCCGCTACACACTAACACACCCTCTGCATTCACTACACATTAACACACACTCTGCATTCACTACACATTTACAAACACTCTGCTTTCACTGCACTAACACACACACTACATTCATTACACTGACACACTCTGCATTCACTACACACTAACACACACTCTGCATTCATTACACACTAACACACACTCTGCATTCACTAAACTATGCACACACTCTGGATTCACTATACGACACACACTCTGCATTAACTGTACACACAGCATCCACTACACAAACATCCTGTATTCACAGTACACACACTACATCCACCACAAATTGAAACACTCTGCATTCACTATACACAGACACTGCGTCTAATACACACACTACATCAACTACAGACACTGCATCCACTAAACACATTTCATCTAGTACATACAAACACTACATCCACTACACAAACACACTCTGCGTTCACTATACACACTGCATCCGCTACACTAACACACTCTGCATTCACTGCACAAACAGTATCTAATACACACAAACACTACATCCATTACACACATTCTAATTCACTTACACTATACACACCACATTCAGTCCCGCATCATTGTCAGCGGACTAGGTAGGGCGTGGGCGGGCCCGGGAGGGAGGGGTCGGGGAGGGGGAGGCCAGACCTTGTGCTTTGTCAGAGGCCCCAAAATTTCTGATGGCAGCCCTGCATATATATACTGTATGGTGTATCACATCATCCATATCGCCCATATATTCAATCAATGGGCGAACTCATGGATGAAGCCAATATCTGTTATGCAAAAAGTAAAGCTTATTTTAATAAAGATTTTGGATGTCTTGTCTCAGGAATGAGTCTAAACATACTGACATTAAACAATAAGCTTTCTTAGCATAATGATCTCCAAGACAGAAAAAACGTCATAATAATTACATATGTTTATAGACAGCATATTGTCCTACCTCAGAAAAGGATTTTAAATTCTGACATGTCCCTCTTAAGGGGATAGAACTACTTAATGTATTATCAATATTACACTAAATGTTCTAAGGTCATAGTAATTTTCTTATGAGGTTGGAATATACTATAACATCCCAAGATATAAGAAATGACATGACTTCCATTCTACATAGGCTAAGTACATGTGCAGTTCCAAATGTAGCTAATAAGCTGATCTGATGTTAATTCACTAAACCTTACACTCGAAGGATATATTATTCTATTGCGTTTCGTTTACAGGTGGGTACCATTATGCTTCGTGTCTATACAATTCTCTATATGGTATTGTCAAGAAATATATTGGTAGTGACAAATAAATACAGTGAAAAACCACATATATACATATTTACAGGTGCAGAGTGTTTTTTATTTATAAGAATAATATTCTTACGGGTCAATAAATGGGGTAAACGTAAAACCCTCATTCAAGCCCTTGGGTGCCAGGGTATAGAGTTTATGGATCCAGTAACATTTCCTTCTTTTAAGGGTCTGGTCCAAGTCTCCCCCTCTTCTACCCATTTGGATTCTTTCAATTCCCGCAAATTTTATACACTTGGGTGTGTCCATATGATGAGATCTGACATGTCTAGCGACCGGCGTGTCTCTATTTGAGGTTACTGAATGGATATGTTCCATTATACGCAGTGGTGTATCCTGGTTTTGTGCTGCCCTAGGTAGGACAAAACTAGTAGAGTCTATGAACATATCAATGTTCTTGAAATCCCTAAAGTTAGGTGTAAACTTACTCCTTAGGCAAAGGTCAGTACAGGGTACTGAGGGATTGTTGTCATTATCCTCTAATAGAGATACTAGTTCTTGTAGACATTGGTATTCTCTGGAGTTAAAGCGTAACTCTTTAGATTTTTTCTCATCCCTTATTTTGAAAAACTTGTGTTGGGCTAATCTTCTCCCAAATAAATTAATGTCCTTGATCCATTCAAAATGATTGAATGGGGGAGTCGGAACAAAAGATAAGCCTCTCATCAATACTTTAACTTGTATGGGGGTAAGAATGATATCTGACAGATTTACATTTCTCATATCATCCTTCAATACCGTCTCCGTGCTCTTCCCCTGTTCCGGGTTTGTCTGGGGGTTTGGGTTTCCCCCCTCTCGGGGGGGCTGTCCTAAAAAAGTAACTCCTTTTTTAAGGATTCCCTTATTAGTTTGTGAACTCCAATTACCAGTGGGAACAGGGGTTTGTTCATTGTCAGTATCTGATGTTTCGTAATCTGATGTCATATATTGATCTGAGTCAGCCCTTGTAGTTTTTCTAAACCGTCTGTATACCTTGCCCTTTCTATAATCATCATTATCTCTCAAGAATTTCCCATGTTTACGACTTTTTACAGTATTTTGATATTTGTTGAGATTTTGTTGTAATCTCTGTTCCTGTACTACAAAGGAGGGATCATCCTTACAGCTCTGAATACCCTCAACTGCTGTCTTAACTTTTTCATTCACTGATTTCAACCTTTCTGATTCAAATCTATGTAGGATGTCCATAAACTTTTTCGAACAGACATCCGCTGCTTCTTCCCATTCCTTTAGAAGGGCTGGATCATCCATTTCTATATTGGGGGTGGTCTGAATTCTAAGTCCCCTTGGTATCATCGATTTACTTAGATACTTTTGTAGTGAAGTCACTTCCCACCCCAGCCTAATCTGTTGTTTACATAGATTTGATAAGGTTCTAAATCTGGCATTTATATTGTCCTGTTCAGGCAAATAGTTTACATCCTTGTCAGAAAATACTGACTCGACATCCGTTCACCATTGATTGGACTCTTTCAATTGGGATTTCAGTATATATGATAACACACTTAATGGTATTTAAACCTCTAAGAATAGATAAAACGAAGGAGTGCACAAAAGTGTGAGATTCCGCACTTGCGGGATCTAAAGTGTGTCCACAGAACTCTATAGGGGGTAACCCTTGAATGTATACAAAGACAATTCGGGACTTCGGCAACCCTAACCCTACCCCTCCCTCAACCCCTACCCCTAACTCTAACCCTATCTCTAACCCTAACCTGTAACACTACCCCTAACCACTACCCCTTACCCTACCCTAACCTAGGGGACAGTCATTAGAAAGCATGGGGCAAGCGCATCATTAGACGCATTAATGCCAAGCTCAGGATGATGTGGGGTCTTCACAGGATTCCCCCACACCTCACTTGAGCACTCACTATGCACTCACGATGCACTTAAGGGAATCCTCTCTGCACTTATCTGTTGTTCGTTTTTCATAGCAGACTATACAATCGCTATCACCTTGAGTAGGATTTAAGCAGGCAGCAGGTATAACAGGGTATTTCTCTTAGCGCCAGCCTTAGGATAGAACACCCACGAAGGTGTTATAAGGAGCGTATAGGGAACCAGAATAGCAGTGCTCATTTCTCTTAGCGCCAGCCTTAGGATAGAACACCCACGAAGGTGTTATAAGGAGCGTATAGGGAACCAGAATAGCAGTGCTTACAGCCATATTTCACTCAAGACAGAGATATCATAGCTTATGGATCATCATACCTAGTGATTTCCACATATCAAGGGAGATTTCCATATAAGCTCTCTATCATTCCCTTTATCTACCTGCTCCCTCATCATAGATGATTTCAAGGGGTTTTTCTTTTAATTTTTTTTTCATTTATTTTTCCCTTATAATATATCTGTATCTCTAGGATGACTGCATAATAGAATTTCATTATTATGTGTTGTGCCGTCCTATTACCAAGAACGACCCCATATCGCTATTTAATCAACATTCAAGCAGTCTCCTAGAATTATATAGGGATTAGTCACTCCTCAGAGTGCACTGAGGCAATTGTATAATTTTTTGGCCAAACAGTTAACCCTGTTTAGTTGCCATATTGGTTTTTGCCACAATACTTTGTTGCGCTTTGTTGTGATATTTAAAACCCTTTGCTTTATCCTCTCTATACAAGCTTATAGGTATATTTTTTGTCTAAAGGTGTGTCCGTCAGATTGATACCAGTTGATTGGTAGTACTCCTTAAAGGGGTACTACCCGATTCTTTTGTTTGTTTTGCATTTAAATAATTCGGTTCCAAGCCCATATCTGGTGGAACTGGTACCACCACCCTGACATATTTCCCTGTTCCTTGGTTCAATCTGAGGGTTGACCAAGTTTTATGGATTTTTTATATTTTTTCTCATTAATGATTGGCAGGCAGCCTGGCATGCTTTCATTCCAGACTAACCTTCAAACTATTTGGGCAGACACGCCTCCTTTTTGGGCATGTTCGTCCCTTTCGGGAGTTCTAATTAAATGACCCACGTCAGTGGCCCACCCTTTTACACCGCTTCATTGGACAATGCTGTTAGGGGGTATGGATTTACTTGAAAGATGAAATCATGAATTTGAGAGAGATTAGCACACACAGACACACTGACACACACAGACATACTGACATACGCACAGACATACTGACATACACACAGACATACTGACATACACACAGACAGACGTATTGGCAGATACACACAGACAGACATTAAAACATTCACAGATACATAATGACACACACATACACTGACACACAAATATATCCTGGCAGACATACTGACACACACACAGACGTACATACACACACACACACACACACACACAGACACATACACTGACAGACATACTGACACACACAGGCCTACTGACACACACACACACAGACATACTGACACACAGACATACTGACACACACACACAGACATACTGACATAAACACAGACAGACGTACTGGCACATACACACAGACAGACATTATGATACCGGAGAAACTGACGGAAGCCAAGCACAGAGAAGTGGACACAGGTTTCTTCAGGAAGGAAGAGATTCTTTATTCGATTCACCGACCGGGGCTCAGAGGGACTAATGTCACCAAAATACAACAAGATCTGAGCCCAGAACTGACTGTGTAAATGCATAATATAGACATATAGCTCCTCCTATAGTTAACTCTACCCACATATACTCTTTACCCAATCAGCTGAACAAAGCCTAACTTCCCTTACCTGTTAGAACACATGGCTCACCCAGAACAATGGAGGAGGGGAAGTGTTTTCAGTTTCTGCATTCCTGCACTTGCTCAATACAGTGTTGATTGTATCTTAGCTACGTGTAACTGACTAACTGATACACCAACATTTACACATATGCCACATGGCAATCTTGTCCTAGTAAATTTATTTTTACTGAGATTCCACCACAATTAAAATATTCACGGATACATACACTGACACACAAATATATCCTGGCAGACATACTGACACACACACACACACATACATACACACACACACACACACACATACATACACAGGCCTACTGACACATACATACACACACACATACTGACACACACACACACACACACAAACATACAGACATACTGACTGACACACACACACACACACACAGACATTTAGCCACCCTCCAGGTTCTTACCTTTTCCTGGAGGGTAGTTTCCCTGGTCCAGTGGCAGGCTGAGGCAGATGGGAACTCCCCTCCTCCCTGCCTTCCTCCTCCTGTACGGCTATTATCTCCGGTGGGAGGAGCCGACTGCAGAACAGGAAGGGGCCCGTTCACGCTGTTTAAGCGCCACAGCGCCCGACCGGGCCCCTGCTGACACATGCTCCCCGGGTGGCCCTTAGTGCATGGGCCACCCGGGGAGCCTCCTCAGTGTGCGGGAGCTGCACCGCCTGGTCCATAGGGGCTGCGCAAATCGCGGGGCCCCCAGGAGCAACTGGGCCGGGGGCAGCTGCCCCGTTTGCCCCGCGTTAAAGACGGCCCTGGTCCCTTGGTCCCCTGGAATGATGGACCCGGTTGCAACTGCGACCCCTGCTACCATGGTAGTTATGCCACTGGACAAGCTGTTTAATTTGTTTTGTGATTTCATTACTATTGCCAAAAAAAATAATAAAAAGATTGACGTCTAAGGGTCAGACACTAAATGTTGATTTTTTTTTTCCACAGATCAAGTGAAAAGTGATCAATAGAGGAAAAAAAACTGGATGAGCAGTAAAAATCTATAGTTACATATTGATATACTTTATATTTAATACATGGTGTATAAATAATAACTGCAGATTATTACTGCTCCTCCTTTTTTTCTCTCTATTGATCTGTGATCCATACGATGTGAAAATGCGCCTATTAGTGTATTTATTATGTATATATTTTGCAGTACGCTAATAGAGGCTTGTTCGTGACATTTTGGTTTGTCCACATTCTGTTTCCCACAATGATCAAATGGGCAAAATTCAATCTGTTAAAACCAAAAAATATTCAGACGAGACAATTTTTTTTGCCGTAGACAAGTCTATTTGACACAATAACACTGGGTTGTGAAAGCCGGTCTACTTGCTTTCTATCTGTATTCTTCTGGTCCATTGTCTGTTTACCACTCCACCAGCTTATGGAAGTTAAGATCTGATTGCTAAATATAAGGAGTATTTGGGACTAAGGAGAGAGAGTGAATATTAGCAAGTATAGAGAAGAAAATAAAAGGGGGTGTTGATAAGGAAAATACACTTTGAAATAAATAGGAGCTATGTAATGTACCTTTAAATTTTATAATTTTCTTCTTTTTTTTTTAATATTTATTTATAGATGGTAAATCATAGTGTTGTCTATTGTATTTTGTAAATATAATAATTAATTCCCATCTGTTGACCATATTCTGAATACAAGTATTTTCTATATTCATATGCTTGAAAGTAGAAAGTACGAGCGATTATAATTAATCGGGCTGTGAAATGCAGCTAGATTGCTCTGATCAGGTAATGTAGAACCTTTTTGCACACACACTGTATCCAAGAGAGCATTTGGAAATAGTAGGAAAAACAACCAATATTATTAGTATTTAGATCAGGAAATGTTGCTTGTCAAAGCTCCAATAGAAAATGAAAACAAAAAATGTGTTGGGTAAAATATTGAGATATGAAGAGGCTTAAAACAAACCCTGAGAACATTGAATAAAGCAGATTTTAATATATGTCGATAGATGTTCAATACAGACAGACAGATAACTTTGAATCACTAGCTAACAATGCAATCCACATAATTGTCAGTGTTCTGTGAAATGAAATGCAAACATGAAGCTACATTTGTGACAGTTGTGACACAATCATTAAATTCAACGCCAGAATACAGAAATGCAAAGAAACAGGTGCTAGATATGACACAAGACACATTAATACGCACTACACATTTTTATCGATTGAGGTATTTCATGCACAGCCACAGCTTCTCTAATTCTCTTCATAGTTCTCTTATCTCCACAAAGAATAATGTTATCACAATCCAGGTGCTTTATAGACCCACAATTATTTTTTTTTGTTTTTTTTCAGAGATTAATCGATTATGGTCCAAAAACATTGAGTGTTTTTTTATTTCATTCTTCCTATGTAAGGTTGGGAAGGAAAAATACATTTTTTAAGTGTGTGGTAAATTAGACAGTTTTAAAGATGTTTGTTCAATTCAGTACATTTATACAGTGGCGGCTGGTGAAGTTTTAGCTTCACCTCTTAACTATGTTGCCATAATTTTGTGACCTGAGCCTAATACATAGATGCCCATGCAATAGACAGAGCTGGGAACAACACAAATATACCACTAAAACCTCTATTAGTAACTCCACACAAAAGAACAATTATAAAAGAATATCAAGGTGGCACTACACATCTACGCACCTGCACCATCTGTTTCCTCAAACCTCAGCACAGTGCTGGAGATGCCAACAGTCCAAAGATACACCAGGCCACATCTGATGGACATGTGACGTTATACAACCATACTGGAAGCAGATAACATCTCTTGTCCATGCCATCACAGGACAACTCATACCTTGCACCTCAAAAGCAACAGTGTTCCTCCTATATCCCTCCCCACAGCCGACAAACATGCATACTTATAAACCACCTATTAATAGCTGCCAACATACTGATCTCCATACACTGAAAAAGCACCTCCACACCCACAATCAGGAACTGGATCCAGAAAGTAGAATCAATCTGAATTCTGGAGGAACTAAATTTCCCACTGACACTCATATTCACGATACCTAGACATTTGGGAGCACTGGCTAAACTATATGAAACAGGACACGACCACCTAGGGCACCTAAGACTATTACGGCACACTCAACCCCTCCTGCCTCTAAACAGGGATACAACACAGGATCCTAGACTGGAAAGACCGATAGCAAGCCGACCTCTTATATTGGAATGAAAACCTGATGCTTTCCATACCCAGGACTAGTCATCCATGCAACACGATTGTATGCACCCACATCCAGCCGACTCATATGTGATCCAACATGTAAATTGCTGTCAAATTAGATATGTTTACACATTGATATGTTTACACTCCCACTAAGTGAGTATTGTAGTGGGATAGTGTGTGGTCAACCTCTCTACATTATTTGGCCCACCCCGCGGCCAGGTTCAGGCTTATTGCCCACAGAAGGAGCCCTGGCAGTGGGAGTGCAGCCGTTATAGATCTCCTTTTTGGAGCAGTATCCATTCGCCAAAGACCAACAATCTTCTTGCATACATACACTTCCGTATCCTGTAAATGTTTCAGAACTAAGATATGTGGAAAGTGTCAGGATTACAGAATGATCCAGCACGTAGAATTGTGTAACACAGAGGACTGATAGGTAACGTATACTGGACCTTAGAATGGCCGGACTAACGTATCAAAGAGCAGTCAGGAATAGCCGAGGTTAAGGGAAACAGAAAGAGACACAATGATAAGGAAAAGCCAGGAGTCAGGGATGCCAGAAAAAAGGGAAGTCAAAAACAATGCCAAAGTCAAATAACCAGAATTACCAGAATCAATAACACGCTCTCGGACAACCACAAAGGAAACCACGACAGGGCACTGAGCAGGATGAGAACTGGGCCTAAATACCCCTCCTCTAGATCTGATAGGCTGTAACTGGCCTTTGACCCCAAAGGCAGTTACCAGGTTTCCATTTGCATAATTGCTGCTCATCATTAACCCTTCTGTGGATTTGGTTGCTGCTCGGCACAACTTTTCCTGTGTGGACAGTAAATTATTATTATTATTATTATTATTATTATTAAATGCCATTAACCACCTTTTTATAAGCGGATGAATATGTGACAGAAAGGACCGGAGGTTATAGTGTCATGATATTATATGTTTCCTTATGACTGTGGTTTTTCATTCTGCACTGATTTTTTTTGCCAAAAAAAAAGATACCCATAAAAGACACAGAGCCGGGTATACATTAACGATACCCGTACAATATGCAGAGCTGAGTAAAATACAGAGATACATCACATAGAGCTGGACATAATAAATTAATATCCATAACTATCTCACACAGCCACTAAGATGGACTAATCAGAGCAGCAATACAGAGATATCTACACATAGTAAAGTATTTCTGTATAATAGCTCTCTCTGTCTGACTCTGACTCTCTATCCCTATCCGAGTCTCTAGCTCTCCCTTTTCTGATCTCATCTTCTGTAGGCTCCTGCTATGACATCTTAAGCTTGTTAGTAAATGTTACTGCTGCTGTTAACTATGTCAGCTGCTCACTATTAGCTCTCAGCACACAGTATGCAGAGGGTTAAAGCAGCAGTATTCTGAAAAACTCCTTATTACCTTTGCAGTAGACAATATGATTAATTTGTACTTGTAATATGGAGCCAAGAACTAGGTGACATGTTTAACAGACAGAAAAATCATTACAGAATCAGCTCAGTCCTCAGTCACAGTCCCAACCTTGCAGCGTGGAACTTCACAACTTTTAAATTAGCCACAGCATGAGTGTCTCATCTACAGAGTGACTAACCATTCTAAAGAAGATGGTGGGTATGTGCAATAGGAGGTATTAAACTATTAGTGGCAGGCAGGACAGTGCTGTCTGAAATGTCTGCTATTTTCCCTTTCCCTGTCTTCTCTAATCTTCCCTGGCTTGTTAATTGTTAATTACATATTTTAGTATATTTCCATGCTTAATCAGGCCTCATGCAGACACAGAGGCTATTGGGGGAGAGAAAAATACATTATTTTACATTTATATTTGGCCAGGACCAGAAGCTGCTGTGCTCTCTCTCATGAGGGCACTGTAACCCCACCCCCTGGTTCAATGAGCCAATGATCACCTCTTTGGGCTGATGACTCTGCTGCCTGAATTCAGGCAAACTGAGCATGTGCAAAACCTGCTGAAACAGGACAAATTTTAAATCTGCCCTATTTTTTTTTTGTCATGCCGAGTTGCTCTCAAGAAAGCTACCAATCGGGGGGAGGGGTCCTGTAGAACTGAAACATATTACAGAATTAAAGTGACTCTTTTTTTTTTTTTTTTCTTTTGAAAGACACCTAGACAATGGCTAGAGTATGTTCATCATCTTTTCCCCATATTTTTAAGCTTCCCCCAGAAAAAAAAAAGAATCTGAGTGGTTTTAAACTACTGTTACTTCTTTTACTACTTTTTTTTTTATCATTAATTCTGGTGAAGAGCCTCCTCTAGATTTACACATTTACACAGGGAGTTAGACTTCTGTTGTTTTTTGAGCTGACTTGTTTGATGTGTAGATATATAAACAAACACAAAGTGATTTCTGTAGGTATTAGTTATTGTTTAGTTATAAGTATTTGAACAAAATATGAGAGTGTCATATGAAAAATCATAAGAAAACTGTGACAATTTGTTTACAACCAAACTAAAAAGCTATGTGTTTGATTCATATAACCTTTCTTCCTGGCAAAGTCCATGCTAGAAGGACTACGGTGCCTGACAGGTAAGAGAAACCCATTTGTAAATGTTTTTTTCAACTTTCTGTCAGGTGGCACCTAGAGACTTCTGACACCATAGCCACTGTAGCCCTTTGTAGTAGTTATAGTGCTTAGAGTGCCGCATTAGCTGCAATGTTTCATGCATTTAGCCTTAGGGCAATAATAGAAAAAGTTACCCGAATAATCTACCAAACCAAGCTATTCACCCATATCAGTACTGATCAATTTGAATCATACACATTGCAAGAAAAAGGAATCATTAGGGGAGATTTATGAAAGCGTGCCTGCTGGCTCAAATGACTTCCATGGTGAATGCCCCACTTTTAATACTTTAGACTAGACGAAGGCATTCGTATTAGTACTAAAACGTTCGGTAATTAATTTATTCTTCAGAAAGATGAATGGACAAATGCAATTACAACAGATGAAACACAAAATGAATAGCTTGTTGGATGAAATTTCATCCATGCTATTGCTGAACAGTTGCTAATCCAAAAAAGGGGTAGTTGCACTATAGCCAGGTTAAAATGCCCCTATGGTGGGGAACTTAAACCATTAATAGAGTGAGGGGGGCAGTTCTCCCTCCACTCTTCGCGTCTTCACCTCTGAGCGGGGGCTATTAAAATAAATGGGAGATACCTAGTGTCCCCCTCCAGCACCCACCCATGGGTATTAAATAAAATGATTTGAGGACAAAATGGCCCAACCAGCCCCCATTGATTGGCAGTGGTTGGGGGCTCTAAATATTAAATTGGGGTGAACACTCCTACCCCTACCTGTAGCAGACAAGGGTACTAATAATGTTCAAAATTATCTCCCTTTGGTGACTAGAATTTCCCAAGCCCCTAGTCACCCCCCAAATAAATATACCATGTCTACCTCCTTCACCCTAATAGTGAGGGGAGAGCCAATAAACAAAATACCTTTAAAACAATTAACATCCTTAGGAGACTTCTTTTTTGTTGCATCTTATTTTCTTCAGCCCCCCAAAAAATGACAAATAAAAATCCATAATGTCGTATTGCAACTGTTAAAAAAAATGGCCCGAAAAAAAAGACAAAAAACAGTCCATCTTCACCCTACAGGCACTCTGTGCAGACTGAGCTTGTACGACCTTAAAAGCTTTCCCACGCTATGCGATTTGAGATACTATGTTGCCCCCTACTTTATTAATGTTTTATGTTCCCCACTGTGGGGGCACTGACTGCTCGCTGTTTCGTAGACATTCCCCTACTCATGGCACTGATGGTAATGGCAGGAGGGAGAATTTTACCTCCCTTATTTACTAATGCTAAGTATTTTTTTCTTAGTATTAGTAAAGTTGTCTGAAGCACCAAAATACTGAAAAGGAAGAGCTTTTTGTAATTTTGGTCTTTTATTTTCTTAGTAGATAGCTCCCTAATCCTTATGTGAGAATTTGTGTGTAGTGTTAGCGTTTGAATGCTGAGATGTATACACATATACATAGCCACACACATACTGATACACATACACACACTTGCACATACAGACACAATAACACACGGACACACATCTAGATACAGTGTAATCTTGTGGAGATTCTGCACTCTTCATGTATAGTATAGGTATAGGCTTCCAAGGCTACTCTCCAAACACCTTCCCAAAGTAAAAAGAATAATGGAGCCGCTGCACTAGAGCAAAACCAAAGGAAGTTTTGTTCCACCATTAATTGGACCCAGCAATGTTTCAACACATGCAGCTTGACAAAGACATGTGTCGAAACGTTGCTAGGTCCACTTTATGGTGAAATAAATCTTCACTTGGTTAGGTTGTAGTGCTGCGGTGCCATTATTCTTTTAACACATTCAGATTTTGTCACATGCAGACACACACGCAGATCCACACATTGACACACATACAGATGCAGGCACTGACACACATACAGATACATATATACACAGGTACAGACATGCAGATACACAGACACACAAAAACATACACAAATACACAGACACATGGGTCACATCCAAAAACACACTGACTCATATAAAAATGCACAGACATACAGATTCACAAATGCAGATATATAAACACACACTGACACACATACAGATAAACAAACACACACACACACACACACAGATACATATGCAGATACACAGGCACACAGATATACTCAATAACACATATGCTGATACACACAATAAGACACATGCAGATACATAGACACACAGATAAACAATGACACTCATACAAATACAAACACACATACAAACACACAGGGGCACACACTGACACACATGCAGATATACAGACACACATTAACAAAAATACATATACACAGACACATAGAATGACACATTCAGATACACAGAATGACACTCATACCAATACAAACACTGACATACATATAGATACACAGACACACAGTTACACAGGTAGATACACAGACAAAAAAATACAAACAGACACACATATACACTACCAGATACACAGATGCACACGCAGACACAGATACTGACGCACATGCAGTTACATAGACAAACAGATACACAGACACATAGACACACAAACAGACACACACACACACAGATAGGTACACATACACACATACAAATATGCATGCAAAATTTAGACATTTTAAGCCACCCTCTCGCTTCCTACCTTTAGGGTGCAGAGGGTGACTTCCCGGAGATCCAGTGGGCTGCCTGAGGCTGTTTGGAGTCAGATGTTCTCCCACTCTGCTCCCCTCATCTGCCTTCCTCCCACGCGGCTCTGTCTTAGCTGGGAGGCAGTCACTGGCTGTCACTTCATCCCAGGGCCGCCATCAGAAATGGTCTGTGCCCCCGGGGGCCTGCCTCCGAGCCCGCCTCCAAATCCTGCCCACAGGACCCACCTCCAAATCCATCCACAAGGAAGCAGTGTTTGTAGAGTGGATACAGGGTGTGTCTTTTGTGGATGCAGTGTGTGTTTGTGTATTGGCTGCAGTGTGGGTCAGTGCATGTTTATGTGTAGTGGATGCACTGTGTGTATATTGTGTGTGGGTGTATATATATATATTTTTTTATAAATATACACACACACATGTGTTTGTATGGAGTATGTGTGTGAATGTTGGTGTTTGAATGCAGGTGTGCATTTGTGTGTAGTGTATACACTTCCACACACACTGATACTCAGACACATACACTGACACACATGCATATGCACAGACGCACACACAGACACACAAACACACACATACCCAGACATTCAAACATTGACACAGAATACATACAAAAGGACACAGATACACACACACAAAGATACACACATACTGAAACAGACATACACACATATACAGACACACAGACATACATAGTGACACACAGACACATACTAACATACATACAGGCACATACATACATACACACCGACATACATAAATACATATAGATTCTAACATACATACATACATACATATATATATATATATATATATATATATATATATACTGACATACATACATATATATACTGACATACATTCATATACATACATACATATATATACTGACACACAGTGTGTGAGCCTGCTGCAGCTGCATAGGCAGCAGTTCCGCCGCTACACATGGGGCCCGGACCCCATGGTTGTCACCCCCTGATGGTGGCCCTGCTTCCTCGCGGTGCTGAAATCAGGGTTAATTAGTCACTCTATTAAAGGGACGCAGTGCTGCCTGTGCCCCTGAGGACACATTGCTATTGTGTGATCCTATCTACATGGATCATCTGATGGGCCCACTTAGCATGCGGGCCCAGGTGCAGCTGCACCCAGGGATGTATTTACCACAAGGCAAACAAGGCATTTGCTAGGGCGGCACTTTCAGGGGGGGGCGCCAAAAAATGCCACCCCAAGCTCCCAGACAAATGCCTTATTTGCCTCGTGTTCTGGGGCTGTCCATCTTACTGTGAGTGAGGGGGTGAGTGAGTGTAGCTGTCAGTGTGTGTCTGTGAGTGAGAATGTGTGTGCCTGTGAGTTTGTGTCAGTGTGTGTATGTCATTTTATGTGTATCTGAGAGTGTGTGCCTGTCAGTGAGTGGGTGTGTCAGTGTGTGTCTGTCAGGGAGTGGGTGTATTGGTTAAACAGTGTGTGCCAATGACTGTATGTGTGTGCCAATGACTGTGTATATGTCAGTGAGTGTTTATCAGTGCATGTATCAATGAGGGCATGTGTCTGTCAG
Source organism: Pelobates fuscus (assembly GCF_036172605.1). NCBI lineage: Eukaryota > Metazoa > Chordata > Amphibia > Anura > Pelobatidae > Pelobates > Pelobates fuscus. Next base: position 63,772,378 of record NC_086321.1, read on the forward strand.
TCAAAAAATGGCCTTGACACAAATTGGGGGGGCAAATTTAGATTTTGAGGGTGACCGAATTTAGTTATACCTATGGCAGCACAAATCCAAAATACACCACTGGCTGCACCGGTGGTGGTTCCGCCGCTGTGTGGGATTACCATAAGAATACAAAACAAAAAAGCTATCTACTAAACAGCTGGTATCTTTAAATATGGCAATCTCACAAGAGTATTGCAGCGGCATCTGAATGATATTCCAAAATGAAAATAATGGCCAAATTTCAACTGAAAACAATTGAACAAATGGACGAAATTCAGTTCAGATTAAACTTTAGACCCCTTTTTAGATAACACTTTGATAATTTCCCGATTGTGTTTATTATCGATAATTTGTATAGTACTGCAGTTGATTATTAAAGACATATAATACCACAAAATATGTGCACAATATGGAGGTGAATAGAAGATAATGCTCAAACACCCAAAAAGTGGTATCCCCTACACCACTTAAAAACACATAGTATGCATACATAAAAAGGTTGAGCTCCTAAGTAATCAATGCAGTCAATGTTCTGTAAAATAAAATTATACAGCAAATACTACTTGGATAGTATGTGCCTCTGGACCATTCAAGGTTGTCCAAACACCTTCTGTGTAAGGTGCTTTCTTCAAAGTGCTTTAGTGCTTCCTTCAAAGTGCTTCCTTCAAAGTGCAAGGGGTTTGGACAACCTTGAATGGTCCAGAGGCACATACTACCCAAGTCATATGACGGTATGACTCTAGGCTTGTGAGTGATACTACTCTATTTTTAACATTTGAATTTTTATGTACTGTGTTGCACTATTTGCTGTATAATTTTATTTTACAGAACATTGACTGCATTGATTACTTAGGGGCTCCACCTGTTTATGTATGTAGATTATTAAAGACATGCCCGCATGTTTTGAATCTAATATCAATTCATCACACAAAAAGAGCAGGAATTCTTGATATGTCTGCGTGTTCTTTAAATACACATATGATAAAAAACCAAGATCCAATGATAAAGGGGCAAATATTACATGGAACAAAGAGGTTTTTTTTTTTTCAGTGCATCTTCCCTTAAATGCATACCCCTTCCCTCCTCCCTACAGAGATTGTATATTGATTATAAAGGATCATATTTGCTCAGTCTCCAAAAAGTTGTATATTATTTTATTATTATTATTATTATTATTATTATTTTATGTTAACAATGAGAATATGCCATTGTTATAAAACAATTAACCCATTCATGTAGTTTAGGTGGTTCTTATATTTCTGTTTTTTTTTTTTTTTTTTTTTATAAAAGCTATAACATAATAGGGTAAAATGATAAAATAACACCAAAATTCCTCTAATGTAGATCCTGTTTTGTATATATTTATACTGTATGCAATGCATAATAATTACATATCATGTAAAGTCCCAAAAGTTTGAGTGATAAATTATTTAAAATTCAAACATATTCAAATGTCTGTCCTTAAAGGACACTTCTACAAAGGCAACACCTTAATTCATCTGTTTCTTCTTAAAATATTTTATCTTTATGTCTGAATCATTAATTGCACAAATAAGTGAAAATATATATAGTTCTTAAAAATTAAAGTCTTAAAATAAATAGTTTTAATGCAAATATTTAGAAACAAAATGTAGAAAAGAGAATGGAGTGAAGCAGAGGGACAAACCACAGGGTTTTTCTTATGAATAGCACATTTTGGAGAATGGAATGATTAATTTTACAGCCATATAAGTCTTACAGAATGTCAATTAGAATTCTGCTTTCTGGGAAACATTGAAATGTGTCTAGTTAGCCATTGTTCCCAGACTTTGGAGGAAATGTTCATTGTGTTTTCTGGAGTGGCAATCAGTTTACATATCCGATTTATTTTGTCAATAAAGGTTCTTATTAGCCAGTCTATTGTTTCACCATCGAGCTGCAATCTGTGTTGTCTTCTGGTAAAATTAAAGCCATCTACCAGCGCTTTTTGCGCTTTTTGGTCTTTCTTCATTTTTGTTTAATCATCAGCATTTTTTTCCCATTCTTTTTTTAAGTTACCAATTGAATAATAATCAGCGTTATGTTTACTTTAAAAGGAAAAAGAAAACTCACCTAAACAAGGATTTGCTGTAGTAAGAAAAGAAAATAAATCAGGGTTATTTATTAAACTTTGACGTGGCCTCTGAATTGCAAAATTCACTGAAAATCCAAATTTTTTGCAATTTTTGGATTCACGGAAAGCAGAGCAGGTTTGGGGATCACACTATATGTTCTCATGTGGTTTCAAGCAAATTAGTAATTGCAAAAATATTAGCAGAAAAACTTATATATGTATATATGGTATTTGGCTATTTATCAAACGTTTTTTATTATTTAAGTGACTCCAAAGTGGTGGAGGCATATTGATAGATTTTTGTTTGCGTGCCTTGTGCAGGCCAAAGTTCAGAATTCCACAATATATGTATGCAGTGGATCAAACCACATTGGCCTTTTACAGTAAGTTACTGCAATAACACAAATCCTTCGCAGTAGTGCTGTACAATCATTTTAAAGACAGTTATTGGCCATATGGGATCTATTTCTTTTTGTGTGTGTTGTGGATGCCTTTTTTCTCATTGGACATTTTTGTTGTTTGTTTAGAGGATGACCATTGTCAAGGGGATAAGATGAAGGTATGGAGACGGAAGATCATGTATTCTTGCACTACATATCCCATGGCACTTTGCTATATTTTAACATCCTCGGTTCATTAATGGCTGGAGATGTACCTTTTGGCCATTTCTGCTGTTCCAATAAATGGTTATGAAGAAACCCATTAAACGTCCAGATAACGCACTACATCTATGTGAAAGTGGTTCAGGGTAAAAAAAAAATGGCTGACCTTTTGACTTTAACGATTTTAGAAGTTCCCTGTGCCCACATTTATTTATACGCACTGGGTGGAGGCAGGAATATTTTTGTTTAAAGGATTTTTATTTAATGTCAAACAAGATGTTAGAACAAATGTTTTACATAATAAACGTGAGAAGAAATGTGTGCAGAAATATAGCTAATTTCTCAAACATATGTAATATAAGAGCATAATGTCATGAAGAATCAACATGCCTTGTTCTTGGGCATCCCTGGCATGGTATTATATGGGACCTTTCAGCTTCCTTTTAAATATAGGAGTTCAATTGAATCTCCATAATTACATTTTAGTATGTAACTCAATGTACATTTGTGAGTAAAAGAGGAAGACAATTTAGCAGGTCCTTCTGTTGAGTGTAGAGGATCACTTGCGCCCTCAAAATAATCACTTTAATTCGGTGGGATAAATTCTGAATTTGGATAACTGTGGATAGTTCTGTGAATAAACGTATAGCAGTCACAGTATGTCAGCTATCAGCTTATTGAAAAGACAATAGGTAGACGAGGGCCCTACTCAAACGAGCTTACAGTCTAGAGGAGGTGGGGTACAAATACACAACAGGGCAACATGGGACAGCCACCAAACAAGGTGAAAAAGTAGCAGAGCTAGAGGTCAGAGTGGATTATGGCTAGGAGAGCAAGAGACAGACTTGGATAAGTATAGATGTAAGTATAGATAAGTTACTCTGGGACTCCATAAGGATTTCTGGACATATGTGTTTTGATGGACTCCTTAACAGTTTTTGTTTTGTTTTTATAGTGGGAGTATACCTCCCCCATGGACTGGAGTCGCATTGTACTGATTTAACAATATTAATTGATGTCCATCAGCTCCCACCGCAGTGACAATTATTATTTGCTTTAAATATGTAGCTTTAAAATTATGTAGGATAAATATTGTGGTTAAAAAAACAAAGAATCCTTATGAGAAGACAGGTTATTAAACAATTAACTATAGGTTATCATTAAAGATGCAGTGTTCTGTCTTGAGGTCCTCTTTTTGAATGGTGAGGCCCTCCCTTGGATTTTGAATGGTAAAGAAGAGTAGCAGAAAGACTAATGAATACTATATACAGATAAAAGGTGGAAAATGTGTGACCATAGAAAAGAGAACGTGGTAACTTGGAAACTACTGTGAAAAAACGCCTTTTGTTCAAATGATTAGCCTATATGGATAAGAAATTCGGATTTAGTAGGGTCCAAACACAATGTCTACCTGTCTGGTTAATGTTAAGTGTAGCGTCGGGTTAGTAATGTTGCCAAGATTTTTAAGCCAGGCGGAAAAATAATTCGGCACTTCGGCAATTCGGCATTTCAGTTCGGTTCGGCACTTCCGAAATTCGAGACTTCGGCACTTCCGAAATTCGGGACTTCAGCACTTCCGAAATTCGGGACTTCGGCACTTCCGAAATTCGGGACTTTGTTTTGGATCGGCACTTCCGAAATTCGGTACTTCATCTATTTGGGACTTCGGCAATTCGGGACTTCGACAATTCGGCTATTCGCACTATTCTAACCCCTAACCCTACCTCTAACCCTAACCCTACCCCTAACCACCACAACCACTTACACATTCAGGGGTAGGGGTAGTGGTAGGGTTAGGATTAGATTCCTGTCATCATTCCCGTAATTATCTTCCCTCTCTTGTTTTGCCACTTTTCAGAAATCCAAAGCACTTCAGCACTTCCGAAATTCGGGACTTCGGCAATTCGGTTCGGTTCAGCACTTCCCAAATTTGTCACTTCGGAAATTCTGCAATTCCGCAATTCGGACATTCAGAAGCATCCGAATGTCCGAATCTACATTCCGAATGAAATTAATTGCACATGTCTACTGAATATTAGGGATTCAAAGGCAATACTCTAAAAACTCAAACTTATGGGTTAAATTGTAACTTTTACAGCATTGAAATTATTGGATAAAGTAACATTGCACTCCAAAACGAGGGAACTGTCTCTGTACAAGAAGCCACGTTTAAGCTACATTTAATTGGCTAGCAAACAAACTTTTGACAGTCAGATGGATTATTATAAATTATGAGAGTTATATGCCCCTTCCAGCAGGGCACTACTGGACAGCTGACTCCCAGCAATAGCTTGATGTT